>NW_019154177.1:4620532-4740403 GCF_002288905.1 Enhydra lutris kenyoni
AGAGTCCATAGTCTCTCATTGTTCACCTCCCCTTCTAATTTCCCCCAACTCCCTTCTCCTAACTCCCCATGTCCTCCATGCTATTTGTTATGCTCCACAAATAAGTGAAACCATTTGATAATTGACTCTCTCTGCTTGACTTATTTCACTCAGCATAATCTCTTCCAGTCCCATCCATGTTGCTACAAAAGTTGCAACTATATACTATGGAGTATTATGCCTCCATCAGAAAGGAATCCTGCTTTAAAAGAGGTTGTGCTTCAGAGGAGCTGAGGGGTTATGAATGACACAGAAAGGCGGTTGGCTAGAAGAGAGCTCTTCATCCTCCTCTGAGAATGGGGAGTGGTGAATTTTTGTAGCCACAGGGAGGAGGGGGGTGGATGAGACACAGAATGCTTGTCATTTTCCAGGTGATTCTGAGTGAACTAGGATGATATACACTGTGGGAGACTGAGAGATTGTAAGACCCACCGACACCATTTGTAGACCTCAAGTATGTTTCATGCTACTTTGGTTTGCTAATCTTTTTGTACATGATTCCATCTAACTAGTTACAAGGAGATCTTGTAGTATGAGGAGTCAGGATGGCCTGACTTTCCCTTTGGCTCTACCAGGTAATCTTGGTGGCTCACTTCAACTTTCTGAGCCCCAGTTTCTCCTCATTAAAAAGAAGAGATTATATTTGCCATCTAGGGTCACTGTGATGGTCAAAGAAAATGTATGCACAATTCCTACTGTTGTGGTTGGCACATAGAAGCACACAGTCAATGGTAAAGAACGATAACAGTGAAGATAATAGTAATGCCATTAGGTGGGTAATATTGGGCTCTCGATGATGGTCTATTTTTCTGGGGCTGTGGACTCTGAGTTATATGAAATGTGCTCTCCCACAAAGAATCTCAGGTCCTGTGTGTCACATGTCTCTCAGTACTAGAGTCCCACATGTTCTTCCTCTCCCGTGACACATGGTGGGCCTGTGGCCTCTGAATGGCAAAACTGTGGTGGGCATTCTGGGGTTGCCCGTTGGCACTCTCCTGCCTCTTTCTAACTGAAGTTCTTGTTCACCTGTTGAGAGGGCACATACACGTGGCTGAGAAGAAATACAAAAGTGTTCTCACATTTGTCTAACTTCTGCACAGCATCTCCCACATTGAGGAACAGGTAGTCATAGGAGGCTGTTCCATGGGTGGCTGCCTCCCACACACAGAGTCCAGCTCTGAAGGAGATCCTACCTCATCTATCGCTGAAGTTGAGCCATCATACTTTCATTCACTCGTACACATTCAGAGTTTCCACAGCCTTTTATTTTATCGCAAATTATTTCCCCTCACATCAAAAAACATTTTGAATTTCAGATCTATTAAAAGTCCACTTCTTAAATAAGACAGCGATCAACGGCTGACAATAGACACGCCTTCACCACCTCGTGCTCTTTGCAAATGTTGAGGGCATCTGGTAAGGAAATAGTTTAAACTATTTCTTAAAAATACTGATACTAAAATAAAAATGGAATAGGCTGTGTAGGTATAACATATATATGGATTAAAGTTCCAATGGGGTTTGCTGACATTTTCAGATTAAGGAAATTATATTATTTTTATATTTATAAGAAATCTAGCCATCACATATGTACCAGGCAGTACAGGGAACAGGACTGAGCAGGTTGGAAGTGTAGGTAGAATACCACCCATTACTTTTGAATCTAAACTAGTCAGAGTAGAGCTCTTTTGAAACAGACAGTAGTTTTGCTTATTTGTTAAAACTGTATTTATATAATGATAGGAAAACACTCACATGGTTTAAAATTCAAAACATGTAACAATTAGACAGCAAAGAGATTTCCTCATAATTCCTTTTTCCCAGGCTTCCTTGTTTCCTTTCTTATGTATCTTTCAGCTCTGTTTTCTGTGTATATAAGAACATGTGTATTTATGTGTGTGATTTTGTTAGACATTGCCAAAGCACGTGCCATTAAGTTTTTTTTTTTTTTTACCAATTTATAATACCACCAGCAAAGTATGAAAATAGCTCTTTCTCCACCTCAGTTGCCAATTTTATATTACTCCTCAGCTGCCAGGATAGAATTCTGCCTTTGTTTTTCCCTCCCTTGCAAGCCCCCACCTGATCCTTACACAGCAAATTTTACCCAGGTCTTTGTTCCAGAAGTTCTATGTGTTTTCTGATATTTTCACTCCTTGAATATATTTTTATGTAGTAGAAAAGGAATGGTTTTTCAAATCAGAACTATTCTAAAATCTGAAACAGTATAACACATTTACGAACCTGTGCTCTGGGGGCCACTAGTGTGGATTTGAATCCAAGTTCCAGTACTTAACTTCCTGTGTGGGCTTAGGATAGTTATTCACCTCTTTGAAACTCAATTCTATCACGTAAATTGGGGAAAATAACTTGCCTTGCTGCCAGGGTGTTAGGAATAAATGACATAATGTGTATAAAGTGTCTGGAAATTGGAAGATGCATAAAAGATAGTGGCTTTTGTTGTTAGCGCTGTTATTAATAAAATCTGTATCACGTGTCATTCAGTGAAATATATACTATATATAAACAGGCTTAGGTTAAATGTTAATAGCAATACATAAGGTTCACATTTTAAAGGGAAACTTTTATCTTTGAATACAGAAGACCATATGATGAGGAATTAGGGTAGCAGAGAAGACAAACACTGAATTTGGGGTCACTTTGTTGGCTATGGAAAAGCCACCAGAAAAACCTGTTGATCAACCAAAGCTAAGTTTATTAGACTTACTGCAATAAGGGGGACCCTATGTAACATTGTGTCTTAGCCATATTGTAATAGGAGTGAGTCAGTGAGGGATATTTAAAGGGGTTTAGGGACCTGAGCTGGGTACTTTTAATAGTTGAGATTGAACAGAATTTATGACATTTTTGGTAGGCACAGTAAAGTAAGGGTCTTGAAGTGAGAATTAATGTGTGAGCTGTTAGTTTTGACAAGTTAACTATTTTAGTTGGTTTAAAGTCTTACCACCCAGGAATAAGTATATCCTAGACCAAATAGCTGTTATTTTTGCCTGAGCCCTGTTACTGTTTAGAGAACTGGAAATAGGACTTTGTTTAAGAAATTAGGACACCTAGGAAATTGGAAAGACTATTTGGTCCCAGGATTATTTCACACAGGGATGGAAAATTATGCTTTGTCTCAGAATTGGTTAGCACAGGAAACTGTGTTGGTTTCAGTTCTCAATCCCAACCTTGCTGCAAAAAATACCTGTAATTTGGGGCAAGACTGTCAGTCTACCACCTACTTATTCCCTCCTCAGTGTCTGAAAGCCTAGTGAAAACTCTGTCTTCTAAGGAAGGTGAGGTTTAGGGCAGGGAGGCCGAATGTATTCTGGACCCTAGGGGAAATAAGAGTAAATAAGGGCATGTATTTTGAGTAAAGATTCACAAATGCTGAGATTTTCAAGAGAATAAAAATGAAGAAGTGAGGAGCCTATTAGCAGCTGAAGTGTCAGAAACAGGGTGTCAGAAGGTGAGAGAAATAGCAGGGGAGAGCAGTTCTGAACCAAAGACTAAACGCAGACCGTGTGCTAGGTCAACCTTTTTCATGCCACCATTTTGATATTTTGAAGGTCTGTTTGGTGGTTAAAGGAGGAAACAAGGGGTGCCTGGGTCGCTCAGTTGATTAAACATCAGCCTGTGGCTCAGGTCATGATCCCAGGGTCCTGGAATTGAGCCCCGCATTGGGCTCCCTACTCAGTGGGGAGTCTGTTTTTACCCTCTCCCTCTTTGTGCCTTCTCCCTCTGTATGTACTCTCTCTCTCAAATAAATAAATAAATAAATCTTTAAAAAAAATAAAAGAGGAAACAAGCATCCTGATAGCCATTGGGGAGGAAAAAGTTCTCTCTCCCATTCTAGATGCTGTGGCTGATAGATTAATATAAAACAGATTGACAGGAGAAGAAAAAGTTAATTTCGTATGTATGGCTGTAGGATCTGTGGACAAGTTGGGCACTTGAGGCTTATATGTCATCCTGAGCTAGGGAATGGACTAGGGGCCTGGGGCTTGAAAGAGGAGGAGGGAAAATCACAGGAAGATAAGAAGAGCAGATGTTTGGTAATTAGAGGTTTGCCCTGCCATAACGATAGGTCATTTAGATAAAAGTTATCTCTGGTAAAAGCTCTTCTCTGAGCCATCAGCTCTCCAATCTAAATTATTTTAGGTAGTTAAAAGAAAGGTGTTTGTTGTTGTTGTTGTTTTGTATGGTTTTTGTGTGTATGTGTATGTATGTGTTTTTTTGTTGTTGTTGTTGTTTGTTTGTTTGTTTTGTCTGCTGGGCCTTAACTGCCTTCAGCTTAAAGTAATTCATATGCCAGAGAGGTCACATATTCTGCTCCCATAATTATAGGGCCAAAATATTTCCTGAAATGAATGCTTCTTAATTTGGTTAAATTTTACCTTCTTCAATCAGGAGTAATAATACATTTCAATAAATTCTGATTCAAATACTGTTTATTGAAAATCCACTGTACATGTTACAGCATTGTGCTCTTTTGCATCCATATCTCATTAAGTTCTTACCTCTATGAGTGTGGTAGGCATGATTGTCATGTTTCCAAACGGTGTTTTGAAGTGTTTGCTTAGACAGGGATATTTCAATTGTTGAGATTCACTGCCAGGAACTGTACGTGATATTTTATTCTGCCTTAAAACATTTTTCTCATGTTATGTAGTCACAGGTTTAATGTCATGCCCTGGACTTGGTTCATAGAGCAGCAAATGGCAGAACTGAACTGAGATCAACTGTGGAGCATTTGACAATTTACTTTAAAATAATGATCTCAGACTCTAAAGGGAAATGGTCTCAGATATAAACAATTTTGCTTGGTGAAGGCCAAGGACAAGATAATGTTTATTCAGTTACTTTTGGTCCTCTGGAGTGTAAAGATAGATAGATGATCAAGAGAAAGGAAAGAGACATTCAGACAGGTCAGCATTCCCTAGATCCTGGCAAGAGTGTGGTTTTTTCCTTTTTTTCTCATATTTCCAGCAGTACTTAATAAATAAAAGTCTATTTAGTTAGTCTTCTAAGTAAATTCAATAAAAAAAGGAGAGTCACATTGACAGGTCCTAATACAGGAATTTGGTTATGTTAATGGGTACCTATATGTGGCCAGTGTTAGGGATGGCTTAATACTATTGCCTTTTCTTGTTCTAAAAGAAGAGTAATGCTATACTCCTCATACCCTTCCCCAAAGTGTGTAGGTGTGTGTGTGTATGTGTGTGTGTAAAGAGAGAGAAAAAAGTTTGTATTTGTATCTTCTCGTACATGAAGAGGGCACTAGCCACACTGTATTTTGGGGGAAAAGCATTTTGGAAATGCAGACAGGTAAGAATTTTAACTCTGTGTTTTTTGAAAGAGAGTCCTGCTAACTTAGGTAGTTAAATTAGCTTAACTTATGCTACTTAAGGGCTAGTGCTTTGGGCTTTAGTTGTATTCTATATACAAATTATGAACCTTTCTATAGGTCACATTGGTTTGTATGTGTGTTTTCTATCTTCCCTTCTAAAGTTACACTCTATAAATGCTACCACAGTAGTGTTTTCCAAAGCATATTCCATGACCCAAAATAGATGCCATGTGGGAAAAAAGGGGTCTGTGATGAAATACTTTCGAAAAACTGGGTTAACAAAATTGAACAGATATCTTTATTGCAAAATTACTCAAACATATTTTTATGTTTATTCACATTTTAATTTTCCAAGAGTAGAACATTATATGCAGTTTTTTAAAAATACTTTTTGACCTAAGCAATCTATCAGCTGTACCCCTAAAAGATTTTTTCACCACTGATTGTGAGTCATCTCAACAAGGAGTGTTGCTGTAAAACAAAAGTCAGCTGAATAATTCCAGTTTGGGGTGCTCTGTTTAATTTTGTAGAAAAACTAGCTTGTTTTATTTACATTTGAAAAAAAAATTACTGTTGATTTTATATGCATTGTGGTATAGGCTTAGGTTTTACATATTGCTCTTCCAAAGCTGTTGCTTCTTATGTTCCGGAATTATCAAAAACTTCCTCCAGATGGAGGTGGTGGTTTGATTATTTCTTCATGACTGATGTTAATATTGGGAGAGAAAATTAAATATTACATATTTCTACCCTGTGATTGTTTTTCCTATAAATAAGAATATCTTATTGAAATATGTTTGTCTATAAAAGCTTATAGTGTTGTAAATATACAAATAGATAATACATAGATTATGATGTCATTAAAGACCAACAACTATCGAGTATTTTTCATTATGAAAATTTAAAAAATTAAACTCTACTTAAACTAACTCTGATTTTGATTTCTGGGCTTAAGTGGTTGGACTAGCTGTTTTTTGGGACCCTTCCTAATCCATGCATATTTGATGAAATAGTGGTTGACCGGAAGAAAATGCTAACTTCAAAAGAGATCTAGCTTGAATTTGTCTTGCCTGGTTGAAAAGAGGTCAATTAGACTGGAAAAGAGAATATACAAATTGTAAGAGGGTACTATTAGTATATAATATATGAACAAATTTGAAAATTTGGATAAATAGGCATTTTTTAAAAAGATTTTATTTATTTATTTGACAGAGATCACAAGTAGGCAGAGAGGCAGGCAGAGAGATAGAGGAGGAAGCAGGCTCCCCACTGAGCAGAGAGCCCGATGTGGGGCTTGATCCCAGGACCCTGGGATCATGACCCGAGCCAAAGGGAGAGGCTTAACCCACTGAGCCACCCAGGTGCCCCATAAATAGGCATTTATAAGTGAAATATATACTTACCAAAACAAACCCAAGAAAAAAATAGAAAAATAAAAAAGAATACATGGCAAGGAAATTAATTTACTAGTTAAAAATCTTCCCCATAGAGTCCTGGTTCAGGAAGATTTATAGGTGATTTTGCTAGAATTTTAAGAAATAGATATTTCCTGTGTTGGAAAAGGGAAAAGAAGTGAAGAGACACCTACTTATGTATTTTTTAGATTATTACGAATTTAATAACAAAGTTGACTAAGGACAATACATGAAATAAAATTATTGTCGTGTATTATTTATGAATAGATACAGAAATCCTAAATAAAATATCAGCAAGAAAATATACAGGTTTAAAAGAAAAGAGCAAAAAGTAAAATAGGATTTATACTAGGAATTGAAGGCTAGTTAACTTCCAAAAATATTTATTAATCTAATCCACCCAATTTATAGGTTAAAAGAAAGTGCCATATAGCAGTTTTCTAAAGCTACAGAATAAGCAGCAGGTCAGCATGTTTACATTAATATTTCGTGTAAATTAGGATTAGGAGGGGATGTTCAGAAGACCATGGCTCTGTGTTTAACGAGAAAACTTTAGAAGCATTCCTGTTAAATTCAGGAGCACAGTTAAGTGTTTGTGCCATAATATTGTGGTAGGACAAGAGTGTGAGTAAATCTACATTAACACGATCATTCAAGAATAACAGAGCAGATGGAGTGTCTTCAGAGAGACTAAAGCCTACGTGGGACCAGAGTCATTTCAGTAAATGGATTTGAGCTGCTAGATTCTCCTCGATAAAAATAGAAATAAAATCACTTTAAAATGTTAGAATAATGCTGCAATACACATAGGGTGCTTCTATCTTGTTGAATTAGTGTTTTTATTTTCTTTGGGTAAATACCCAGTCATGGAATTATTAGATCATACGGTATTTCTATTTTTAATTTTTTAATTATGGATGAACCTAGAGGGTATTATGCTAAATGAAATATATCAGATTGATGAAGGCAAATACCATATGATTTCACTCATATGTGGAGTCTAAAACAAATGAATAAGGAAATAAAAAGCAAAAACACATACATAAATAGAGAGAACAAGCTCATGTTTCCAAATGGGAGAGGTGGTTAGGGGATGGGCAAAATGGGTGAAGGGAAGAGAAAGATACAGGATTCCTGTGATGGAATGAGTATATCATGGGACTAAAAGTGCAGCATCGGGAATATAGTCAATGGTATTATAATAGTGTGTGGTGAGAGACGGGAGCTTAGAGAAGTTGAATCACTATGTTTACATCTGAAATTAATGTAACATTGTGCGTCAACCCTATTCAAATGAAGACATTTTTAAAATGTTAGAATGAAGTGTAGTAAAATATGATCACAGGCTAGGAAAGAGTTTATTTAACCAGATACCTTCAAGAAGTTAAAAAGAAAGAAGAAAATCTAAAAACTTTGTGTAGTAAATATACATTAAATTCTTTAATACACATAAAAATCCCAAACACTGAAAATATATTAATATTAGAATATAAAATATATTAATATATACTATTTAATTATTAAAATATTTATGTTTTAAATTTAATTTATATAAATTGATACTTCATAAGATTTATGAAAGTCCTAAATATATGTATTAAAGTCCTAAATATTAAAATGTTAGAATAAAATATGGCAACTCCATTTACAACCAAATGGTAGGAAGGGGTTTTTTAAACCAGATACCTTAAGAAGTTATGAAGAAAGACAAATTTTGATACATTTTATAAAGATTAAAAACTTGTTCAAAAAGTACACCATTAAGAGATGAGCAACAGAAGATACGTGCTATATACTCAACAGATCGATAATCATAAATTACAAAAAGTGTGAATGTGTGCTACAAATCTGACAGGAAAAGATAGACAACTCAGTAGAGAGATGAACAGAATATATGAACAGGTAACCATTGAAGAGAAAATGGAAAGAGAGAACAAACATGAAAAGATGGTTGATTCGTTAATAATGTATGAAAGCAAAATGAAACAATGAGATTTTATTTTAAACTCAATCAGAACAACACATTAAAAGGTACAGAAAGTCAAGTGCTAGGGAAAATGTGGAACGTTTTATACAATTCTGGCGATTGGGTAACTTGGAACAAGCACATTGTACAGTCCCATGGCAACATCTGTTGTAGTTGAAAATGCACAGATACCGTGACTCAACTAACTATTCCATTTCTGGTTATATGTTCTAGAAAATTCTAGGATACATAACTGTGTAAATGATAGCATCATTTATAAAAGGAAAAAAAACCCCTCAGATTCTCGTAAGTAGGGAAGGGGATAAACGAATTGTTTACTCAGGATATTATACAATAAAGTGAATAAATGATATGAATGCATAACTATGGATGGGTTTTAGAATACCTAAGGTTGAGTAAAAACAAAAGCAAATTGTAAATGTTCCATAGAATGTGATAACATTTATGCAAATTTAAAAATGCAACACCTAATGTATGACTTACACATTTTTTTCAAATAGCATTCGTTACAAATACATACAAATATGGATTGCATACTCGACAAATATAGGGTAGTGACTGATGCCAGGGAAGAGGGAGAGGGGTAGGATGGGGGAGGGGTCAGAGAAGGCATCAGTTTTATCTGCAGGATTTGTGATCTTTGAAAAAAGAAGGTCTGAATTAAATATGATAGGAGTTTGAATGCTCATATTAACTCTGAGTGATTGGTACACATCCATTTCTTGTATCAGCTTTGGCAGTATTCTGGAAAATCCTTTCAAAAAAATTACAAAGGGGACACATTCACATTATCAGCTCAGTTACACAGCTGATAATGCTGAGCCTTTATTATTATTATTTTTTATAAAATATCATTTTCCACTGCTCCACTATCCATCACAGTTTCAGTGCTTGTTAGCATCTGGGTCTTTCAAAGCTGGGATTGCGGTTATTACCAGTCTAGAGACGGTGATGAGATTTCCATGTTCAACACTCCTCTGTTGGTTTCCCCAAACCAGTGTCCTGTTATCTTAACTGGAGAGCAGCTCCAGTGATCTTTCCAATGCCATCTCTTCTGAAGCCTGCCTGTTACCTCAGCATGCTTTTTCTTATAATCCAGGATCGCAAAGACATAATTTTAGAAATATATTTCAAAAGAACATTAGATTTTTGAAACAGAAACACAAGGGTGTTCCTTTATAGAAGTACATATCAAAGGAACTGTAAAAAGCTTGCTTTGAGTGACTCAAAACAAAGTTAGAAAATATTGCTCGGGTGTTGTGAAAAGGAAGAGGATTTTTATTGATTGCTCAATGTGGTGGTTCAAATTTCCTGTGAGGCCAAAGAATGACATATCATAACATTGAGAAATTTGACACATGTGAGGTACCTTGAAAGTATGCAGCTTTGAAGTGAAATAGACCAGTGTTGGCTGCTGCTGCTTTTTTTTTTTATGGGTTGTAATTTATATAATTCCAGAGTTTGAACAATTCTCCCTTTCTCACTTCAAAGGATACAGAGTATTGTATAGTAGTAATCAGAGCTCCAGGAGAGCAATACCATTCTTACATGCATCAAGAGCTGGAACTCCTGCCATCCCGAATGCATCATGGTCCTTCTTTTGGTCCATTCTATTCTAATATCTGCACAGTGTATTTCTGAAGGGTGCTTTCTGTCTCTGTGTTATTTTATTTCAATCAATTTTTATAGATTGCCTAGTTGTGCAGAACACTGTACGTGGACAGCAAGGTGAAGAACTCTCATTTTCTGCATTTCTGAAATAAACATGGTGACTACTCCTGGGCAAGATGTGTTCGAAGGATATTGGTAATGAAGAGAGAGGGATAAACAGGACTTGAGAGCCCTGACTCTCTGATAGGGATCGTACGCTTTAATCCAACTGAATGAAACACACACACACACACACACACACACACACACACTCACACAAAGAGAGTTGTAACTAAACAAAGGTAACATTTGCTTCCTTGATCTCTATTTTAGTGACATCTTCCCCAGGTTTCCTTGTGCTGAAAGCCATACAATGAGACAGGAAGAAGGTTTCCAGAGGCCCATCAGATTTCGAAGCATAATGCAGGCACTTTTGGTATCATTTACTTCATTCTCCTGTAATGGTTTCTAAGTGAAGCCCGCCATCCACTGTAAGGAACAAAGAGAATAATGGAACCTCGGGGATTGTTGCCTGAGAAAGAGCTGCAGAAGTTGACCTTCCTTTTTTGAAGCCAACACTTGGCCTTCTCTGATATTTTGTCCCTCGAAAGCCCTAAGTTTTATATTCGGAAAGGACTTTCAGGTCTGTGCTACCTGGGGTTGCATCTGTTCCCTCTCTATTCTGATGGGAGGCTGGGGCCCTTCTTCCTGGGCTCAGCTAAACAAAAGGTATTTCTCTCATCACTAATGATAGAAAAAACTAAGCCACATTAAAAAAAAAAAAAGCCCACCTGAACAGAAGCAGCGATAAGCATTTGTAATTTCCACTATTCTCAGCCAATAGCTATTTACGTTCAAGTGCGTCCACATCTAGGCCCCCAGTGCATTTGTGCTGGCATTTTTTTTTTTTTTTAAAAGGCTGAAAAGCCTCAGGAATGGAGAGGGCACAGACCCCAGGCCTTATCTCTGCTTTGGAACTTTTGTGGATTTCATTCAATTTGATAGTGCTTTGGGGGCAATTTCTTTGTGCCTTACTTCTCCTGAGGTTTTATTGATGAAGATAAACTATATGAAGCACTATATTAGCACAGGAGGTTCTCTTGCAAAGAAGCGTTTCAAAAGCCATTATGCAGGAGACAGCGAGAGAGATGTTTGCATAGTTGCTGTTGGCCTTACGGTAGGAAGTGTTCAGTTACCTTTCTGGACCTCAAGGGACCACCTTTGTTGCCGTTTGGAACCTAGAGTAGCTCTGTGCTTGGAAGTTGTGGGCATAAATAGTTTTCTGCCAAGGTTCACGGCTGCACAGAAACTCAGAATAGGAGTGTATTTGGAAATGGGGTCGTTGGCAGATGTAATCCGTTAAGGACCTCGAGAAGAAACCGTTCTGTATCTAGAAAGTCCTTGTGCGAACACCTGTGTCTCTGTAGGAAGAGAGGACACAGGAGGCACAGAGAAGGCGGTGTGGAGAAGGATGCAGAGAGTGCATTAATGCTGTGACAGACCCAGGAAAGTCAGGGATTGCTGGTGACCTTTGGCAGGCAGCAGAGTAAGAAGTGAAGGACTTTCTTCCTCAGAGCCTCCAGAAGGAGCCAAGCCCTTGATTTTGGACTTCTGGACTCCTGAAATGTGAGAGGATGATTACCAAGTTTGGGGTCATTTGTTATGGTAGCCCCAGGGGAAAAAATTAGCATCCCACATCCATATCTGTTCTTCTCTCTCTTGTTTTAAAAAAGATTCATTTATTTATTAGAGAGATAGCCAGAGCATGTGCATGCACAAGTGGGGGGGAGGGCAGAAGGAGAGGAAGAGAGAAAATCTTCAGGCAGACTCACCGCTGAGTGCAGCCCAGAGTGGGGCTCGATCTCTTGACCCATGAGGTCATGACCTGAACTGAAACCAAGCGTTGGATGCTTAACTGACTGAGCCACCCAGGTGCCCCCAGACCTGTTCTCCTAGGGAAATTTCTTGACTCTCCCCACCTTCCCTTCTATGTCTTTTGGGATATATTAGGCTAGAACATCATGATACAGAAAATGTTTACGTTAGCTTCAGTTTTTTTTTTTCTAAGATTTTATTTATTTATTTGACAGACAGAGATCACAAGTAGGCAGAGAGGCAGGCAGAGAGAGAGAGAAAGGAAGGGAAGCAGGCTCTCTGCTGAGCAGAGAGCCCAATGTGGGGCTCGATCCCAGGGCCCCGGGATCATGACCCGAGCTGAAGGCAGAGGCTTTAACCCACTGAGCCACCCAGGTGCCCCCGTTAGCTTCAGTTTTTTACAGTCACTAAATCAAAGATGGTAGTAGAAAGATGCTGTCTGAGCATTTTTCTTCAGTTGTGGATCAACCATCTAGTGCTGTAGGATCCTGACAGCTAAAAACTATACTGCCTGGGCTTTCCATGGAGAAAGCTCTTTCTAGTGCCATAGATCTGTAACATTGGGTAATAGTTGTATTATGCACACACCCCCACCCACACGCCCTAGTACCAGTATATACAGAGGCCTTGTGGTTCTGTCCTTGGTTCTATGGCCATTGCATGCAATAGTCCAAGATCTTGAGCACATGGCTGGTCATTCCAGATCTAGACCATTGAATATACCTTTGAGTTGGGCTGTCATTATTTCTGCTCCCTGCAGTCTTTGATTTCAGTAGAGTTGTTTTACTGGGACATGAAGAAGATACGTGTGTTTGTAAGAGGACCTTAGCCCCTCACTATGTTTTTTTGATGAAATGTCCAGTTGCAAAGACAATGTGTGTAGACTTATTATTTTTACAGTCTTGTGGTCTTTTATTTATCTATTTATTTATTTACATTTATCATGCCATGAATTCATAAGGAATGGGTTCCAGCTGCTCAGGCTCCTTTCCATCGGCTCTCACAAAGTGTGCTTCTCTGGGTGGTGTAGGTTGATGTTTCAGCTGAACCTAAGTACCCTTCTCTTTGGCTTCCTTCTTTTTCTGGTCATTTTCCTTCACACATTTCAGGAAGCTCTCTCAGCTCTTTGAGTGTTTACTATACTCAATACATACACAAATTCTCTTGGCAAAAATCTTGTCCTTCACTTGTTTGTTGGCAACAATGCCAACGGTATGCTGGGTAGCATTGTAGACTTCCAATTTTGCCATGCTAACATTTGTGGGGACATTCCTTTGTGAACAGTGCCCATTCCCTTGATCTCACCGATATCACCTTTTTTTGGTAGATTCACATGTATGTGACCAAGGGAATAGCCCCATGTTTTCTAAAAAGGCTAGAGAACATATACATAGCAGGTACCTTTCCTCTTTTCCTTTCAGTTGGTCATTCTGGGGAATTACTGGAAGATTGCGGTTCTGCCCCAAAGGTAGTCTTTTTTTTTTTTTTTAATACCAATTAATAAAGGAAGTTCTTTATTTTCGGATGGTTAGACTGAGACAGTAAGCAGTGTTTCAAGGGTGAATGCCATGTCCTCTTTATTCCAGAAGGTTGTCTAAAAGCAGTTGTCTTAGAGCTGAATAACAAGGCACCATGTATAGACTTAATGATCTCTCCTTTTCCTCTTGGCAAGTCCCTTTAAGACCTGTGCATTATGCCTTCCATGCTCTTTGTACTTCATGATCCTTCTCCTTCAGCAGAATGACTTGCTGTCTTTTTGTGCCACTACTTACCCAATTGTACTAAAATTTCATTCTTTCAATTGGTTCAGAATTAAAAAAAAAAAACAAAAAAAACCCTTCTTTGACTCCGGGATTTATTACCTAATTGACTACTGTATCCTGATCTCATGGTCCTCTCCCCGCTGCTCACTAAGTCCCAGCCCTGCCTGCCTTGTCTGATGGTTTTCACTGGAGGAAGATCTTCTGGCTTTAAGGCCTTTCGCACTGGCTTTTCCCTGCGCCTGAATTTTCTGTTAGCACCATCTCATCTCTGGTGCCTCAGTGTCCATGACTCCATTATATCAAATAGGCTTTTTATCAATTATAAAACCCTATTTATTTCTTTCATAGTATTTTTTATTTTTATTTGATGAATATTCCATTAGGATAGAGACTCTGTCTTGTTTCCTAACACAGAGTCCCAACACACTTATGTTGCCAACACAGTGCATGGCACATGGTAAGCAACAAAGAACATTTGATGTTGACAAGTGGATGATACAGACATAGATCAAATATGTCTACTAATACATGGTTATTGACTATGCTATGTGCTATAAAGGAAAAATCTCAGAGCTTTGAGGTGATTTAATGGGGCGTTAGGGATGGCTTCCCTGAGAAAACAGTGTTAATTACGGCACTTGAAGAATTGAGTAATATGGACCATGGTCAAGGCAGGGAACATTTTCCAAGTGAAAGAAAAGAGCATGTACTTGGGCTCTGGGGTGAGAAGTAACGTGATGCATTCAAGGACCTAAAAGAAGCCCAATGTGCTGGAGTTCAGGGCACCAAGCAGAAGACAACAAAGGAAAAGAAGGACAGACTATGCACATAACTTTTCTCTCCCAGGAGATGGCACACCCTCTGCATGGGGTTGAGTTGGGGGTAGGGGTATGAGGATGGATGGGCAACGACTTTTTTTTTTTTTTTAATTTTTTTGTATCTCCAGAATGATGGCTGATAGGTAGAAGAAGCTCAGTTAATGACATTTAAGCAGAGGGGGCTTGGAGTTAGTACTTCCTCCCAAAGTCAGCTCATGGGCAGCATCTGCGGATCAATAATTACACAGCTTGGAGAATAGCTATTTCTGTAGGGAGCCTGGCTTCCATAATTGTTGGTGAATAGACTCATCAGATGTGCCTAGAATTCCTTATTCTTTCAGCACACGTTTATCATCACATTTTGTTCCTTATTATCTCAGGGCTCTTAACTTTTAGGAAATGTCTGTGTCCAAAAGGTTGAGTGGGATAATCTGACTGACCAATGGATGACAGGAAAATTAGACTTTGTTTTATAAAATAAAGGATATCCATTGCCCATTTTAAAAGGCAGAAACAAGCTCTGGTTTATGCTTTGGTGGAAGAAAAAAAATATTCAAACTATTAGCAAAATTCTTTCTCTCAAAATCTCATTTATTTCTATTTTTTAAAAAATCCCAAATGGAGAAATTTGTTTAAAATGGAGAAAAATGGAGGTGAAATGCCTTTCTATTAAGTTATTACATTGCATTTTATTTGTGAGATTGCAGTTCTTTGAATGTGCTCCTGGAATGGGGAAAATCCAGTAGTTTTAGGTACCAGTCATTAGTAGAAACATGCAATGGATTTATTATTTGAGAAGTAGCGAAACTAAAGCATTTCATAAGAAGCTTTGCTCTAGCAGCTACTCACTAGTAGTGATTTGAAAGCAGAAGTTATTACATTTCACCAGATGAAGGCTTGTTGCACATTTATTTTAAAAGTTGTTTCATTTGGTCATTGCTATGAAGGTCACATTAACTATAGTCAAGAAATGTATTCTAACAAGACAAAATGGAATTGCATACTCCTATTGCCATGATTAATTTGTATTTTACACCTTAACATTCAATATGATGGAATGTCATTAAACTGTGAAGCTGGCATTAATGAGGTCACCTGGTTCATACCAGGGTTTTGCATGGCATTTATTGATTTAACTGACTTCAAAAATTATACTCTGAATAATATTTCAAATGAAAGGTAGAAATGTCCTCATTCTTCGTCTTGGACATGGAGTTTCAGGGGTTTAAAAGACCCCCTTATCCCATTCCCATTTTAAACAAACTTTTCTTTTTCTCAAATCACATTCCACCAAGTGCTCATGAAAATTTTGAAACATAGATTTAAACTTTCAGTTTATTTTGTGATGTTATTTTGTTACGTAGCTTGTATTTTTGAAAAAGTGCTGGTAATGATCAGAAAGAGAGTTATTAATAGTCCCATTAAAATTTTACTAATAACTAATTAATGTTACTGATATCTGAATTTGGATTAATGCCAAGATAGAAAATGTTGAAAAGTGATACTTTTATTATGAATTTAATTTCCCTACATATCACTTTCTTCCCTCCCTTGTGTTCCTTTTTTATTTAGGTATGACAAATCCTTTGGCATATAAATCTTGGAGGGTAGGATAGAATATATTATTCAACCTCCAAAACATATGAATAGATCAAAAATTGTGTTTAACTACAGTGATTGAGCAGGACTGATTCAAATCGTATGTCTGTAAGTGAAAATAATTTTCTTGCCTGAGAAAATATCTCAGTACTAGCCAACCTTTTAGAACGGAATGGCAAAATTTATGACTGACTCCGAAGTATGGCTTTTATATCTAGAGAGCAAGATCAGTGCCTTTCAGTGGACTGAATGTGGTAGGTGTACAAAGTGGCTGATACACCGTAGTCGCCTAATAGTTCCTCAGCTTACTCTCCTTTAGTTATAGCAACGCCTCTCAGGTGATGCCCAGACCAGCAGCATCAGCATTATATGGGAACTAGTTAGAAATGCAGATTATCAGGCCCCACCCCACTCTTACTGAATTAGATACTCTGGGGCTGGGGTCCAGCAATGGGAGTTTTAATAAGCTTTCCAGATGATTCTGATGCATGCTCAATTTTGAGAATCTCTGCTCTCAAAATTTTCATCTATCAAGCTTTTGCTAATTTTCTAGGATATCCCTTAAGAAAAATGAACCTTAATTCTTCTCACTTTCTCTTTCATACTTTCCTAACACAGCTAACCTTTGTTTAGTTCTGGATGATATGTTTGAACTGTGCTAACACCTTAAGAGATGATGTCACCTGATTGTTGCTACAATATACTATTATTACATCCATTCTAGAGATGGGAAAACTGGGGCTTTAAGGAATTGCATAATTTGCTGAAGGTCAAGGTCGCTAAGCTGGTAAAGGAAGTGAGGATTCAAATCCAAGTGGTCTAATATTTGCTCTTCATCGTTGCACTCGCTAAAAAGCTCTTTGTTATTGAACAATTAAGGCATAGCCAAAGCTACTAATAAAAGTGCTGACAAATCTATTAGATTCCCCCTTACATTCGATCTCGAGATTTCCAACCGTAATCTAAAAGGAGCAATTACTTGTTAGTACTGTATTTGTTTTATTTTCCATTTGTACTAGCTATAGTTGTTCAAACTGACATGTCCCCCAAGGTTGGAGCTGGTAATAGCCTTAAAAGTACACCAGCCGACAGAATTTCACTTCAGCTGCATGTTCAGAACAAGTGTATATGGAATACAGATATTTTATTTCTTGGAAAACAGCAACACATGTTGACTCAGCAGAGCAGTAGAAGATAAAGCAGAGAGGAGAAAACAGCAGTTCAAGGAAACCTGGGGTGGGCGTTGGGGGGTGGGTGTGGAACAGGGCAGATAGCAGAATGAACAATGCCAACCTTCCTCCACATACCCCAGGGAATAAAAGTACTGACTACAGCATCCTTGTTAGAAGGGAGGAATTCATGACTCGGGTTTCCAGTTGGAAAGTCCCAGGTGAGCCGTATCAGCAAGCATTGTGACCACTAGACCCGGATTTTTGTGTTTGGCTCCAATGCAAGAGAAAACTACGGAACAAGCGGCTTCAGCGGATAAAGAGGGGCGCCCTGAGGAAAAGCGATGATTGCAAGGTTGATGCGAGCCGGGGAAGGTCTCTGCTGGTCACCTCTCTTTTTGCTTCGCCTTCCCTCACCCTTCATATTTTAGAAACAACTCTCCTCAACGTATTTATGTGTCCTTGGAATTTCTCTTTAATGCTGAGTGTGTCCTCTGTTTGTCAATGACTGGCGATGATGTTGGAATTCAGATGAGGGGAGCTTTCCAATTATATTTGGGGTCACTTCAGGTCTGGGATAAGCAATGAAGCTGGGCTGTTATCATACTGTAATAAAGCTGCCATCCTGGGCCATCCGGCTTGGCTTGGAGAACCTCCCCAGATAGCCCTTGTAGGTCTGCTCTTCAATGGCACATTTAAAGCACAGGACCCCTGCAGGACACAAGAGGCTTTGAACAATTGAGTGTAATCTTCTTTTTAATGTTATGTTTTCCCCAGGATAACGCCTAATTGCTTTGTAAATGGTCCTGGTTTTTGCCTTTAACGATCTTGCATGGAAGACAATTATGGATTTTTTTTAATGTGTAAAATAGTTTCTCTGGTCTCTTTCAACTTTTATGTATGCTGCCCAGTTAGACAACCTGTACAGCTTGTCGTTATGACTCCTCGTCATCTTCCAAGTTATGTCTTTCATTCTTTAAGAGTTTCGTGTTCTCTGATGACGAGGTGAATTACCAGGTGACCACATCCACGGTACTTCTGTGGCTTTGCTCTCAAGGCAGAAAAGGGACTTACTCACTTTTCATATAACTGATGAGTCTCCCAGTGCTCAGATCTCTGTGTCTAACCCTGAACAGCCTTGGATAGAGAATCCGGGAGTTGTGAAGGCTGATTCCTCTTGGGAAGACAAGCAAGATGCCCAAAGTAACCTTCCTAAAAGCTATTAATTCTCAGTTGTTGCTTAAATTTCAGAACTGGGGCTGTTCCACAAACGCGAAGTGCATCCCTTGCCCGGGGCACTGCACCATCTGCTGGCGGGGAGACTCTGCCCATCAAATCGACCAGCAGATCGATTTTCTCTTTGGAGACCAAAAGTCAAGTCCTTTTCCACTCCTTTCTAGGGAACTATCCCTAGTTTTTCATAATTACTCTAGTAGTCCTTACTGCCAGAAGCCCACCTTCCTTTCCAGCTCTTCACAGTCTTGGATCTTAGTTATGCTGCCCACATTGGCTTACTGGTATCCTCACCATTCTGTGAAGTGTTCATGAAAAGGGGATTTGGCATTCTTGCCTTTGTAATAATAATAATAATAATAATAAATCTCTGAGCTTATGCAAGTCCTGTTACTTTGCCCTTCAGGAAAAAAATGCAGTTGTTATGTGAGACAATAATTATCCCTTTTCCATGACTGTTTTTTGGTGACTGAATGACACCAGGGATATTTGTGACCTTCAAAGGTAGGAATGCTATTGTTACCTGTGTAAAAACCACATCAGAAAGGATTTGATTTGGGGGTTGATTTTTTGTTTGTTTGTTTGGTTGTATTGAGTATTGTTTTCACTTGAAGAGAATGGCAAAACAAATTTGATGATTTGTTGAAAAAGCTATTCTGAATTTAAATGCTTGATTTGGATACATATGCTGAAACGAACCCTTTCATTAATATATGGCTACGATGATTTTGACTGGGTATATCAGTGTACTTCTGCTTGGACATAAGGATGTTTTGGGGAAGTTCAAGGGCATGCAGATTGTCAGATATGGACTACTGACCTGGCTGTGCCCTATCCAGCCTCTGGGCCAGTCGCAAAATTGCTCTGGGCCTGGGCTCTTTCAGTCATACATTGAAGAAGTCCTATAAGGTGCTCCAAAAGCTGTTTCAGTTCTCGAGTCCTGATTTCCTGCTTTCATGTATCTCATGATGACAGAAGTGCTGGTAAGACACAAGCTAAAGAAGAACCTCCATGAGTGGGGTGGTGTTTTTGGAATGCAGGTTTCTGCAGAGTTCACTACTGATGCACACACTTCCTCTCCCAGTGTTGGCCCCAGCAAGGTCAGCTCATTCCTGTGGTTAAGTGTGAGGCAATGAACTTGCATTTGCAGTATTTCCATTGGTTAAGTAAGATGATTCACCAGAAGGCTCATCTTTTCTGGCAAGGCCACTGAAGTAGGATATCACTCTTCATCAGTATATCATCAATAATCTCTCCACCAGGAATGAATACTGCAAATACTTCGGAGTTATCTTTCTAGTCTTTTCATCAAACATTTATATTGTTTATAAACAAAGTGATGTATTTTGTTCTGTTCTCTCGTATTTGTATTATGTCATTAATATTCTTCAAAAATATTTCTTTCTTGGGGCCCCTGAGTGGCTCCGTTAGTGGAGCCACTGATTGTTGATTTTGGGTGGGGTCATAATCTCAGGGTCCTGAAACGGAGCCCTGCGTTGGGCTTCATACTCAGTGGGGAGTCTGCGAGACTCTGTCTCCTTCTTTCTCTGCCCACTCCCCCACTCGCACTCCTGCATTCTCTCTCTAAGACTAATAAATAAAATGTTCAAAAAAATATTTCATTCTTGCATATGTTAAAATGCATATTTTTGGCCTGTTTTAATCCATTTTTAAGCTGTTCTTCAAACTCAGGGCTTGGATTCATTGAGTGCTTTTCACACAGCAATTTTTATTTATTTATTTATATCAACATAGAATGTATTGTTTGTTTCAGGGGTACAGGTCTGTGATGCATCAGTCTTACACAATTCACAGCACTCACCATAGCCCACACCCTCCCCAGTGTCCATCACCCAGCCACCCCAGCCCTCCCACCCCCTCCACTCCAGCAACCCTCAGTTTGTTAGGTGTGATCTCACTTTATATTCACAGTAACCCTATGAAGTAGGCATTACGATTATTGCCATTTCCTAGACCTGGCAACTCAACATTAGAAAACTCAAGTAAGTTGCTTCAAATTACCCAACTAGTAATTGGGGAGGCCAGCATCCACATGCAAGGTGTGAGTCTAGATCCTCAGGTCCTCACCAACTACCTCAAGGAGTGAATCTGTGGTATTCTGTAGTATTGTCTACATAAAATGTGTTAGAGACGCTCCAATCTTAGTTTTTTTTTTCCTGAAATACTTACATAATTAAGAAAATGGAAGGAAAAAATGGCCATTTGACCATATATATATATATATTTACATATATACATATGTGTATATGTATACACACACACACACACACACACATATATATATATATAAAATTGCTCTTCTCTGAATTTTGGTTTTCTCATTTATACAACAGATGGTGTGTTAACAATTCTTAACTCAAAAGACTGTTGTAAAAATTGAAATAATGAATGTGAAATTGCCTTAGAACTTGACATGGAAGGCAGGGCTGCCTTCCAAGCAGGGATTCTAAACTCTGAGATCGTTCTTACATGATTCTGAACTCTGAGATATTTTGGCAAGAAATACCCAGGTAAGTAAAATCACTTTTTTCCTTCTGGAATGAAACAGGCATTTCCTTGACTTCTAGATTTCAATTTAAAATATTTATTTTGAAACAGTAAAGAACTTTTTTTTTTTTTAGATTTTATTTATTTATTTGACACAGAGAGAGATCAGAACAGGCAGAGAGGCAGGCATAGAGAGAGGGAGAAGCAGGCTTCCTGCTGAACAGAGATCCCAATGTGGGGCTCGATCCCAGGACCCTGAGATCATGACGTGAGCTGAAGACAGAGGCTTAAGCCGCTGAGCCACCCAGGCACCCCCAGTAAAGACCTTTTTTAAAAAGAAATTTGAAAGATGGGATTGGGAGGGAGACAAACCATAAGTGACTCTTAATCTCACAAAACAAACTGAGGGTTAATGGGGGGAGGGGGGTTGGGGGGGTGGGATTATGGACATTGGGGAGGGTATGTGCTATGATGAGTGCTGTGAAGTGTGTAAACCTGGCGATTCACAGACCTGTACCCCTGGGGATAAAAATATATGTTTATAAAAAATAAAATTAAAAAAAAAATTTCAACAAGGAATGAACGGAATTGTGAAAGTCAGCATATCTCAACGGTTTTAACCATTCATTCAACATGTAACAAATGTTTTCTTACTGTGCTAAGTCCCCAAGATGCCCAGGTACTGCCATGTGCTGGGACCACCACCACAAAGAGGGATCTCTGTGACCATTTGTCGTAAAAGCTGGCTAAGAGGTCTTCTAATAAATGTGAGGGACATCCCAGAGCCTATATTACCATTTTACAGATAAACAGGTTCAGAGATATGAAGCAACATGACCAAGGTTGACCAGCTGGCCAGTGATGGAACTGGAGCTAAGTGAACCCAGCCCTGTGACTCCGTGCTTCCTTTTAATACCAGTGGAATGCTGCCTGCAGATCACGGATAAAGTTGAGGGAGAGGCCGATGGCTTTGTGCTTGGGAAGGTATTAGGTGGATGTTTGTGTAACAGGGGCAGTAGATTTTTTTCTTTCATCCCAATTTGTACAGAAATATTTTGGCTTCCCTGGAAGTTTGTTTAGGGCATGCCACACCCATGTTTGCCTCCCGTCCTGATCATTATGCTGTAGCACTCTTCCCCTGATCTCAAATTCACTTTCTATATTTCTTGGCCACTGGGCACATTATTTGACATTTATTTACACTTATCTGCATTTTCCATCTTCTAAGCCCACACATAACACATAATAATGTAAATCCTTGGCTGCTGCTTGGCATTTGGGTACCTTATTATTTACTGCGCCGTGTCCCTCCCCTCCCTGTTTAATGTAATCTGCAAATCTTGTTCTCAGTACCAAGTCATTTGTATACATAATTAAAATATGCAATCCCTCCCAACACTGATCCTTGTCATATGTCTTGCTAGTAATTTCTTTCCCAGACAGTGAATATTTTGCTTTTATTTATTCATTTCACTCTTTGGAAGGAGATGGGGCAGAGCAGGCTCAGCAATGTTCCTGAAGTCATCCAACCCTATTCTCTAAAGTCCCGAGGAATCATAGCATCCTTAGTATTAACTTATCCACTGAGTGATTTGACATCTCTCTCTCTCTCTCTTTTATTTTTAAGATTTTATTTATTTATTTATTTGAGACAGAAAGGGGAAGAAGGAGCAGAGGGTGAGAATATCCAAGCAGATTCCTGCTGAGCGCGGAGCCTGTCACGGGGCTTGATCTCACAACCCATGAGATCCTGTTCTAAGCCAAACCAAGAGTCAGTTGCTTAACTTACTGAACCACCCAGGTGCCCCCTGACATATTTCTTTTTAATCAAAAGAAGTTCTGACCAGTATTTATAGTAAAGATATTAATGACACACTTATGACAGGGAGCCATTTCTCCAGCCATTTGGAGGCTTTACAATTGGAGATAGGATTTGAGTTCATGCTCGCCATGTGTTCGCTCGCTCATTGTTCACCTCTCTGGTGTCACACAGGGACCATTGCTGGATAAAGGATATTGTACCAGATAACTAATCCCGAGATTTTTTAATGGCTCTGAAGCCATTAACTAGGGGCCTGATTGCACAGGGACATACAGTGAGTTAACTCTCACAGACATCTGGTAAATTGCTTCCCAAACAGCCATCGCATGGCTGGGAAATTCTCTGATGCTTGAAACTTTCTGCTAGTTGAATAAAGAGTATTTAATAGTGTGAGCCAATAAAGCTGTCCTCATTTTTTAAGCAAAATCGTCCATGTGGAGTTGTTTGTAAGCACCCCCACACCCACACATGCATTCCCAAGCTTCTTAAATTTTTCTCACCAGCTTTGATGTTTAACAGGTGTCATATATCTGCCATTTCTTAATTAGGTGAGGTCTTAACATGCATATGCCTTTGGGATAGGTAATGGATTGATGGAAATGAACACTGATGCATACAAGAACTGTTTTCTGACCTGGGAGGCTGTCAGGGAGGCCTTGTGGGGGAAGGGTGCTGTGCACAGGGAAGAAAACCAATGGAGTGAGGTGAGGCGGTGGGGGGGGGGGTGCATAGCACATGGCAGTTTCTCCAAAATGCAGGTTTCCTAATCAGGGAACTTTAAGCCTGTATATAACCCTGCACTGAAGTCCAGCGTTACCCCCGATTTAACCCTTTACATATGGAAAGTTTACCCTCACACTCAAAATGATAAGGCCAGCCTACTGAGACCAAATTTCTCCTGAGATCCTGATTTGTGAGGGGCAAGTGTGAAAGGCAGGGACTGAAGACTAAAAGACAGATGTGGTTCTGTTTCTCCTCAGGAGCTCCCATTTTCTCCTCTTGAGAAGTGAAAAGCCACACAGTCTGTCTCTGGATGTCTGCAGACCAAGAGATGTTTATTTTTCAGTCAACATAGGCTCTGTGAATCCTTTAAAAATTTCAACCTTGATTTTTTTTGTCAAAACCATTGTCTCTAATTAGAGAATCATCCCCCCATGAGATGGGTTCTTGTGATAGTATTTTGTCTTTCCTTGGAGACAAACTCATTTCATTTCCAGAATTTCCCCCGGAAGTGCCACAACCCCAAAGAGACAAGCCAAGTCAACTAAGAAATCAAATATTTCCTCACATAGACACAGACCTGAAGCACATGGTTTATTTGACTATTTAAATTTTTTTTTCTCATTGTTATTGGCTTTTTCAGAGCTGTTATTCAGCTGGTACATATTCATATGGCGGTACCAGTGGTTAAAAATATTGTCAGCTCGCATCATCTTTTTCTTCTGTATTTTTTAATTTACATACACTGGAATTTATTCCTTTTAGTGTACAGTCTATGAGTCTTGAAAAATAACACAGTTGTGTAACCACCACCATAATCAAGATGGAAAATAGTTTCATTACCCTAAATACTCATTCACACTGACCTCATGTAATTATACTCTTCTCCCTTGACCCTCTGACCCCTGGTACAATGCCTTTGTCAGACAGTATGTCATTGCCAATATTTCCTCCCAGTCTGTGACTTTAAAAAAAATTCTCTGAACAATGTCTTTCACAGTATAGAATTTTGAATTTTGATGAAATCTGTTTATTAACCTGTTTCCTTTTGTAGATCATACATACTTTTAGTGTCAGATTTAAGATGTTTGACTAACCCAAGGTTTCAATGATTTTTTCCCCGTTATTTCTTCTAAAAGTCTGATATTTAGAAGACTTTATATTTAGGACTGTAACCTATTTTTAAATTAAATCTTATAAAATAAGTCACACATTGAGATTCTTGTTTTGAAAATGGATGTCCAATTGTTGTAGCAGACATTTGTCAAAAATATTATTCTCACTCCGTTGCCTTGGTACCTGGGCTAAAAATCACTGAGGATAACTGTCAATTTTGATTTATTCATCTCCTCTTTCACAAAACCACACTGTTTTGATAACTGTAGCTTTATAGTAAGTCTTGAAATAGGATGTTAGGAGTCTTCTAATTTGTTCATCTTTTCAAAATTATTTCTGATTATCTCAGTTCTTTTTTTTCTAAGATTTTTAAAACTTATTTATTTTGACAGAGAGAGATATCACAAGTAGGCAGAGAGGCAGGCAGAGAGAGAGGGGGTAAGCAGGCTCCCTGCTGAGCAGAGAGCCTGATATGGGGCTCTGTCCCAGGACCCTAAGACCATGACCTCAGCTGAAGGCAGAGGCTTAACCCACTGAGCCACCTGGATGCACCTGATTATCTCAGTTCTTTTGACTTCACTATACATTTTGGAGTCAGTTGTCAGTTATTTACAGAAAAGGTTGCTGACTTAGTTTGAGATTGCATTGGATCTATACACCAAATGAGGGCCATTGCTATTTTAAGAATATGGAATTTTCCAATCTGTGACAGTGATCCCTCTGTTTATTTGGAGCTTCTGGAATTCTTTCATCAGTGTTTAGTAGTTTTCAGCATAGATTCTGAACATATTTTGTTAGAGTTATACTGAAGCTTCATTACTGGGATGCTATTTTAAATGCCTTTCTTTTTAAATTTTAAATTCAAGTTGTTTACTACTGGTATATAGGAATATGATGACTTTTGTATAATTGACCTGGTATCCTGCAGTCTTGTTTAAACTCACTTATTTGATCAAGGTGTTATTTTTTTTAAGATTTTATTGGTTTGAGAGAGAGAGAGAGAGAGAGAGATCACAAGTAGGCAGAGAGGCAGGCAGAGAGAGAGGGGGAAGCAGGCTCCCCGCTGAGCAGAGAGCCCGACTCGGGGCTCAATCCCAGGACCCTGAGATCATGACCTGAGCTGAAGGCAGAGGCTTAACCCACTGAGACACCCAGGCACCCCTCAGGGTGTTACTTTGAAGAATATTTTGGATCCTTTACACAGACAATTCTGTTCATGAACAGACAGATTTCCTCTTTTCTTTTCAATCTATATGCCCCCCCCCCCCAGCTATTTATTATCTTATTTACTGGCAAGGACTTAGAGTATGAGATCGAATAACAGAGGGGAGAAGGGATAGCCTTCCCTTTTCCCAATCTTAGGTGATAAGCATTTAATCTCTTATCATTTTGTGTGATGTTAGCTGTATTATTATTACTATTTGTAAATAGCCTTGGGTAGGTTCAATTCTCTCTTATTTATAATTGGTGAAAGTTTTTAGCATAAAGGGATGTTGAATTTTATCAAATTTTTTTTCTACATTTATTGAGATGTTAATACATTCTTTCATAGTCTGTGAATATGGTGAATTACATTGAGTGATTTTTGAATGCTGAACCAGCCTCGCCTTCCTTAGGTGAAACCCACTTGGTTGTAATGAGATCTGTTTTTATATTGCTCTAGATTTTGATTTGCTAATATCTTGTTGAGGACCATTGTGCTTATATTCAGGAGGGATATTGCTCAAGAGTTTTCTGGTACTGTATTTGTTCTCTGTGGTGTTAGAGTAATGCAGGTCTCATAAAATGGTTTAGAGAATGTTGCTTCTCTTTCATTTTCTGGGAGAGATTGTAAATTTGGTATAATTTATTCATTAAAAGTTTAGTAGTTTACCCCTTCAATTAAAACATGGAAACCTAACAACTATATATATTCTAACTTCAGCCTTACTTGCTTAAAAGGAAATTGTTGCCTTTGATTTTCTTCCTCTTTTCAGTTCTCGTGAGCTAGAGCATGGGCATGGCTACAATCTAGTTTTAAGCATGAAGAGATGCACAATGGCTTAGAATAGTGAAATAGGGAGAAGGAAAAATCTGTATTTTTCAATGACCATCTAGAGTAGAGGCACCCTGCAAATGCAGGAGTCCTCATGTTTGTATGAGTAAGAAAAACACCTGTTCTCTTAAAGCCACTACATTCTGGGGTCTTTTTGTTAAAATGGCTTAATCTTTACCCTATTTATCCCGACTGAAAAGAAGATCCTTTTGTCTAAACATTGTTGAGATTCACCTGCAAGAAGTCAAGTGGGATTAAACACAGGAGGAGGCTATGAATAGTTTCGATTTCTGCCATGGAAAAGGTTATAAAACAGAGTGAGGGCACACCCTCAATTTTCCTGGAGCAGCAGACTGTGTTTCCTGCACATTGAAATTTCTAGCAGCATCTCCCTCTCTTGGGCCAATTGAGAAGTCTGGATTGCTTGGACTACATTTTTCCAGCTACTGGCCATGAGCAGGAACTGTTATTTGGGCATATTTGACAGGGCTTAAGACCTCTTTGGTAGGTCTCTTTCACAGTATCCTAAAATTTCTATTTCATTAATTGAATTAAATATGAACAAATATGGAAAAGGTAGTCTTCCCTGATTTTGAACCAATCCTAAAACGCAATGCCCATATAAAACTTAGTTAGAATAGGTAGAATTATAAAAAGGTTGGAAAATATATGCTTTTGCATCCAGGGCTTGAGTAGTTGGGTTTTAAGAGGCCAAAATTAATAAATTCTGTTAACTCTAACAGACTTGAATTCCTCATGGGAGTAGTCCGACTGCTGGGGGAGCTGTTATCATTTGGAGGCCTAATCATAGGGGCAGTTAAAAAAATCCACAATCGCAGTGCCCCATAAAACCCCCAAAGTACCAAAAAGGATTTGTTCTTACAGAATTTCATTACCAGAAAATATAGATGCCAGTCTCCTGCCATTTTCCTTCTCCTCTTCCCTCCTCTCTCCCTGTAGATTCATTACAGGCATTGGTACTACCCCTTCAGAAAACAGACAACCTTATGGCATTTTGTAATATTGGGAAGGTGAGTACATTCTCTAACCTGGTTGTTTCACAAATAATGAGGTGTGTGCACATGCTCTTCAGAATACACATATGTTTAATAATCTTAATAGCATCACTGTGGTAAGAGCTCCAAATTGAAAACAATTGTCCCATCCAAATGTCCATCCATCAACACTGGATGGATCCAACGTTATGTGTGATTCCCATAGAAATTATAGAGCAATGAGAATGAATACATCTCAGATACACACAACTTGGATTTATTTTGCAAGTATAATTTTGGACCCAAAGAAATAAAACATGAAAGAATAGGTCAGTAATGTTTCATTCATGTAAAGTTTTGAACCATGTCATTTAGGGATGTGATGCATTCATAATTGAGTAATCAGACAATAAAGAAAAGCAAGGAAGTGATTATCTTATCAGGTGAAAGTGGTGATTATCTCAGGTGGGGATGGAGGGGATTGTCATTGGAATGGGGTAGAGATGGAGCTTCTGGAGGTGCTGCCAGTGTTCTCTTTCTGGGCTTGCTTGTGGTCATCGGTTGTATTAATTGTCTCTTGTTGCATAATACTTTGGCAGAAAGGGAGTTAAAAGTGTCCATGGACAGCTTCAAAATTGAACACTTATTACTCTCCTGGTCCTAATGTTGAGAACCAAAAGGAAGACTTCAGGGGTCCTTCCCACTGTGTCGTGCTTCTCAGAGGCTTGGACCTTTGTGAAGGAGTGGCTAGAGAACAGGAAATGTCATTTCAACATCAAAGAATTTGGACCCTGGCATAGGCTTTGGAGACAGCTGAGTGTGGTCACTCCATTTATGCAGGTGCAGCTGGAGTCCCGTGAAAGTCATGATTCAGTGCAAGTGAATGGCCATTTAGTATTTTTCTTTATCAACCTGCCACATGTCACATGATTTTTAATGATTCATCTTGCTTACATTATAAATTATTGGATGTAGATATTAAGTTTGATATGGATATTATATCTACCTTAAGTCCTAAAACGGACTATATGAAGACAGTTTGATGGGTGTAATGTTTGGAGAAAATGCTTAGTAGTTTTAATTGCACACAGCTTTTGTGATGGTGTGAAAGGGTATCACTCTAAGGTGGGGTTGAAATGGGTGATGGATAATGTCAATTTCTTCAGTCTTTTTGGTACCTTCTATATCTTGACCTCAAGGAACCTCTTTTCTTCTCTTGTGGGGTCTGCTCTCAGTTAAAAATTCCTTAGTTCTGAATATAGGTTCAGGGAAGGGCAGAACACATCCACTTCAAACTATGTTTCTTCCTGTCTCAAGCCTCGTGTGGAGAATCCAAACTCTGTATAAGAAGATTAGCCTCCCAAGACTTTGGTCTTGTGTCCTCTTATGCCCCGATTTCCAGCTCCTTTCTGTTTTATCTGCCTTATTGTTTTTTCTGATTTCTCATTTGGCGCACGTCTCAAGTTGTTATTTACCTCCTCCTCATCGCATAGTTTGTACATTTTAGGCACCTTAGAGAACATCAATATACTGGGACTTAGGGAGGACAATAAAACCTAGAGACTGAAATTTTTGTGGGGACCTGGCTATGTGAGGTTAAATCTTGATGATTTGCAACAGAGCTGGTTTTGTGTTCACCCATTTGGCCTTTCATGGGTAGAGCCTAATTGGGAGACAGTCTGTCTCAGACCATGCTGTATTTTTCTTGGGTGGTACATACAGTTGTTTCACAGGTGGGTGCCTATTTCTATATAGTTCTTGAAAGAGTGCATACTGGACTTGGGCAAATACACAGAGTTCAGGAGGTGGTTGTGAATGCCCTTTGCAAGCACAGGGGCCTCAGCAGCCATCACGGCTAGGTTGTGTGGCAGTAGACAAGATTTCTTTCAACAGTGGATTCTTTGGGCATTCTCAGAAGAAACTGTCATTTTTCACTATGGGAGATCCCACAGAAGAGATTTGAGGGGATGGCATTAGGAAAACAAATGCCTGGGAGAAAATCCAACACAAGTAAAAGGAAGAAAGCCAAACGGTGCCAGCCGTGTGTGTGTTAGGAAGGAAGGCACCGAGTTTAAGGAGTCGGTCATGCATTCTGCTCAGCCTCTCTGAGAAGAATGAGACCAGCATTGTAAACGGAAATACTGCAGATAAACGTCTAACAAAAGCAAATGCTACTCAGCGCAGGGATTTTCAAAAACCATGGAAAACCTTGAGGAGAACAGGGCAGAAGTATTAGTCCTAACTGTTAGCTCTAGGGGCACAAAATTAAGAAAATCAGGAGTTTACTTGGGATCCTCGTCCAGCTGAAAATACTGTGTGCAGAGGGGAGGCTGATCTCAGAGGCTGAAGCTAAGTCATAGGAAGAGGCAGCACAAGTGGCCACTGTGCCACAGAACTAAAAGTGGCTGCTTCTGAGAGAGCGTGGAGCCCAGTTACTAGACAGAGCCAACCTGAATGTGGTTCCAGGATGCCAGGATATGGAGCTGAGAAGCAAAATAAAAATTAAGAAGTTTTATTAAATATGCTTCTCTTGAAAGACACACTAAATAAGACTGTGTGGCCAGGTTTGTTATGTCTCAAATTCCCTTCCCTAAGAGGGAAGTAGTAGTGACCTCATGAACAATTTCTCTTAGTTGGCATGGGTGGAATGGCATCCTGCCAGTGGTCCCGAGGAAGATCCACGAGGACCAGCAGCACTGGGGTAGAAGTGTCTGATGGTCGGAAAGTGTACTTGGACAGGCCTCTCCTCCAGGGAAAAACCACATCCTGGGTTGGCCATTGGTTAATGATTAAGCCCATGGTTAACCAAATTTTATATCTATATGACAGACCCACAGCTAACGTCATACCCAACAGTGAAAAGCTGAAAGTTTTTCCTCTCAGATCAGGAAAAAGGCAGAGGTGCCCATGGTTACCAGTCTGATTCAACAGAGCACCGGAAGACCTAGCCGGAGCAATCAGGCAAGAAAAAGAAATAAAATGCATCCCAATCAGAAAGGCAGAAGTAGAATTGTCTCTCTTTGTTGATGACATGAAAATCCTGAAGATTCTACCCAAAACTATTAGGCCTAATGAACAAATTTAGTAGTTTCAGGATACAACACCAACAAGAAGAAAATCAGCTGTAAAAAAGGAGTCCTGCCGTTGGCAACAACCTGGCTACAACTTGAGGGCGTTGTAGGGGCGAAGTGAAACAAATCAGCCAGAGAAAGATACATACTATATGATATCATTCATAGGTGAAATCTAAAAATGTTAAACTCATATAGAGGAGAATGGTCATTGTCAATCGCTAATGGGTAGGGAAAAAGGAGAGATTTTTGTAAAAGGGGACAAACTTTCAGTTACAAGATGGCTAAGTTCTGGGGATCTAGTGTATAGCATGGTGCCTATAGTTGACAATAGTATATTGTATACTTGAAGGTTGCTATGAGAACAGAGATTTAATGTCTTCACCATAAAAAAAGGGCACTTAAGTGAGTTAGAGGATGTGTTAACTAACCTTATTGTGTAAGCATCTCACAGTATATGTGTGTATCAAGTCATTCCATTGTACACTTACGTTTATACAATGTTAAACATAAGTTATATTTCAAGGAGTTGGAAAAGATGGATTACTAAATAAATATCACCAGGAATGTTTACTATTTAGAAGAAAAATTAGAATCTCTTCTAATAGCAGATGACAATATAGACCCTAAAGGGATAGTTAACAACAAAATCGAGTCTATACAAGAATAAAGATTTACCTAATCTCTGGATATGAAGAGCCTTCTGAGAATGGCACCAATGAAAGTATCATGAAGAAAAAAGAGGAATTGGTTTGACTACATTGAAATTATAAAACTTATGTAAATAAAAAATGAACAAAATTAATGACAATAAACTGATAAAATATTAGTCCCAAATCAAAGAAAAAAGAGACTAATATTCGAAAGGCACCTGGGTGGCTCAGTCGGTTAAGTGGCTGTCTTTGGCTCAGGTCATGATCCTGGGGTCCTGGGATCAAGCCCCCTATCTGGCTCCCTGCTCAGCGAGGAGCCCACTTCTCCCTCTCCCTCTGGTACTCCTCTTGCTTGTGCTTTCTTTCTCTTTCTCAAATAAATAAATAATTTTTAAGGGGCTCTTGGGTGGCTCAGTCACTAAGCCAATGCCTTTGGCTCGGGTCATGATCCTGGGGTCCTGGGATCAAGTTCTGCATCAGGCTCCCTGCTCGGCAGGAAGCTTGCTTCTCCCTCTCTCACTCCCCCTGCTTGTTATCCCTCTCTCGCTGTCTCTCTCTCTGTCAAATAAATAAAATCTAAAAAAAAAAAACCTTTAAAAAAGAATAATATTTTATAAAAAATTAAAAAATTAAAAAAGAATAATATTTTAAATATATGAAGATGTCTATATAAATTGATAGTAAATGTGCTAAGACCTAAATAGAAAAATGGAAAAAACTATGAAGATTTTAAAACAGAGAAAATTAAAACTACAAATGCATACGGTCAATCCTCGTTATTCAGAGATTCCATATTTCCAAACTCACCTACCTGTTAAAATTTATTTCTATTCTCCAAATCAATACTCACGGCGCTTTCACAGCAGAGTGGCACTAAGTTGGTGTCCCCCTGATGCTTATGTCCCCAGCTGATGTCCAACAAGCCGACAGTCTCCTTTCTTAGTTTGGCTCTGAGACTGCAAACAAGTGTCTCTTTCAAAGTGTATATGCTGCTACAGTGTTTTCATTTTTGTGATTTTGTTGATTTTACTGTTTAAAATGGTCCCTGTGCTCAGTGTGAAGTGCTCACTAGTGCTCCTCTGTGCGAGAAAGCTGTGCTGTGCCTTCTAGAGAGGGTGGGGTGTGTTCTGTAAGCCTCCCGGAGGCCTGGGTTGTACTGCTGTTGGCCATGAGTTCCATGTAAATGAATCAATGATAAATATATTAAATAACATATCTTTAAATAGAGATATACACAAGATAAGATGGTGCATTGATCAGTCCTGAGCAGAGGCCTGTAGGGACCCAAATCCGTATTTGCCCTAGGAGCAATTGTTGAGTATTTGCTAACTCGTGCAGGCTTTCTAGACAATAACCGCCTTGAATAATGAGAGCCAACCGAATATGAAAATGCTCAGATTTGCTTATAAAACATGTAGATTGCAGTATTGGGATTTAACCTTTAAATTAAAGTGAATCATCGTGTCTGTGCTCATACTACTGTGATACAGACATTTTCATATAGTGCTGGTGTTCTTTTTAAATGGTTCAGTCTTTCTGGAAAGCAATTTGACATTAGACATTAAAAGCACTTAAAATATTTCGACCCTTTGACATAGTAAGTCTATTTCTAGGAATCTGTTCTGATGAAATAATCAGAATGTGCTGTTAAAGATGGGAAGCTGTTCAGGTTTAATGTTAAGTATTTAAAAGAGCTGGATATAAAACTGCAAGTGACCCCCATTATTTAAAATAAGTGATATCTATTTATATATATCTGTATAAAGCACTATGCAGAGGGAGAAATATACCAACATATTAACAGTAGAATATTCTTTCTCTTTTAAACATTTTTCATTTATTCCTCTTTGTTATGATCCCCCAAGCTAATGTCCTCCCTAGAGATACACACAATATATATAATATTTTATATGTAGCTTTTGCAAAGTATATGTAGGGCATATCTGTGTCTATATATGATGTATATAAATAATATTGTACCATTAGCTTGTGTTTTTAGGCACTGTGCACTAATACTTTGTTTTGGGTCCATCCTTGATGCTAGAGTACATCTGATTATTCCTCCTGAAGCTGGAAAATTCTCAGAGTCTCTGTCATCACGTTTTCCTGCCTTCTTCTCTAACACTGGTCACCAGGCTGCCTCCAACGTTCTGCCCCCTATGTAATGCTGAAATGGGCATCCTCATAGGTATTTCTTCGGTCCCATTGTGGGGCATAACATGTGCGTATACTTAATCTGACTTAGTGGTGACATGTTGCCCTTCAGAATAACTGGTTTATTTCAATTGTGGGATTATGGCTATTTGTGTTTTTCTTAATTTGCTTATATTATCTTTATTAAAAAATTAGCTTACTTTTTAAAGTATTAAAAGGGAGGAATTTGGAAGTAGGGCCATGTCTTCCTGGGTCCTTGACATTGCTTGGTTTGGTTTCTTTGACCTTGCATGTTCCCCTCTTGTAGTAGATAGAATTACGGCTCCCATATCCTACTCCCTGGAACCTAGGAATATGTTACCTTATAAGGCAAAGAAACTGCAGATATGATTAAGGTAAGGGCCTTGAGGTGGAGAGGTTATCCTGGATTATTCAGGTAGACTCAGGGTGGCTGGAGGAACCTTAGGAGAGGGACCCAGAGGGGTCAGAGTCAGAGGGCAGGGCCATGTGGTGATGGAGAAGAGACTGGGGTCACGTGCTCTTTGGAGACAGGTGGAAGCCCAGGATCCCAGTGGCTTCTGGAAGCTGGCAACTCCACGATGAGTTCCCTTCTGGAAAATACCTTCCTGGAATGTTGCCTTTGTTAATTTATTTCTGTGTTTTAAGATTTTGCTGCCCACTAATGAACAGGTGTCTAATTTCGTTACTAAATAGGTTGCCTCGGAGATGTGGGAAACATGTTTCAGACTGATCATTCCTTCTCAGAGCTTTATAAGGCATAATGAACATGCCAGTAATGTAGGTGAGTAAGAGTCATGTCCTCCACGCCATCCACTTTAGGGGTCTCAAGACACCCAGACGACGTCGCTTGCGAGGTGTGCTGTGAATCACTGATACTAATCATCACCAAGGTGCTGGAGTTTATAAATTATTTAACTTTAAAAACAAAGAATTCAAACTTATCCCCACAATAAGTTGTCCTCTTATCTCTCATTCTCTTGCATTCTGCTGTGCTTCCTTAAATAAGAAAGTTGGGGATGGCCATATCGTTGGTGTCCCTTAGGACTGACACAGTCTTGTTTGTCAGTTGGTGAGGTTGCAAAGAAAAATGAAAATATAACAGAGATTTAAAAAAAAATCAACAGGTAGAGTGTATATGTAGCTGAAATAGAGGAATGAATTGGTGGTAACGCCAAGATTTTGAAAGGTAGGGGGATTGTTTAGGGGAAATTTTTTGGTAGTAGAGGAGTGTGTGTGTGTGTGTGTGTGTGTGTGTGTGTGTGTGTGTGTGTGTATGAGTGCATTTGACAAGTTATTCATAAGTGTTGGAGGCAAATAAAAGTTCCGTAGACAATTTGTTGATATGCAACAGAAGACTGAAAGCACAAAGGAAGAAACAAGGAGATCTGGGAATTTGGGAATCAGGATAGCTGTTATCAATGGGGATTCTTCGAGAAAAATGTTACATGTAATTGTAGGAGAAAGTGCTGAGGGCTGAGGCTTTGGGGATCTGGAATATGCTGACTGTCATTCAGAGTAAGAAAGTAGAGGGCCAGAAAAGTCATATTTGGAAACGGTGGAAAGAAATCACATGAGAATATGGTATCACAGATATCGAAGGAAGGGAGTATTTCTTGAGGAGTATTCTGTAGTGTAATTCCTATAATAAGTATTCTTTGAGCAACACCTGGCTTGACCAAGTCATGTTCAGACGTTCACAGAATGTAACTCTAAGGGATGCCATTTGTACTTTTGTCTGTGTTGAATGTTCTTCTCTGGAGTTGTGCAGTGCATAGCCTGTGCAGCTGCTATTAGGAAACCAATCAGATGATTGAAGAGATATGGGTAGGAATGCATATCTAGTGAGGACATGCAGGAGGAGAGAGAATTAATATTGGTGCTAATGGAAGGGAGAGCCACAGAGTTGGGGAAAAGACCCAGAAAATAAAGACAGTAAATGCTACAAAGGAAACTTTTCTGATTAATTTTTTCCCCCTCTTTTTCGCTCTTTGCTCTTTTCTTGATTTGATTTACTACTTCTCTGACTGGTAAGCTTTCACCTATTATTCCAGACCAGGCAAAAGTTCTGTGTCTCTCTGAAGTCTTCTCTTGTCACTGCAAACAGGACTAATTCTTCCTTTTTGTAATTCTGTCACATTTACTATAATATTGTCAAGGACTGCAACAACATTGTATTAAAAATTGCTTATGTGTGTGCCCTCCCAATAAATTCTGGTCTTCTCTTTGGGCTCTAAGGCCTTAGTCTAAGTTGGAGGTAAAAAGACAGCCTGGAAATGGGCTGGTTGAGTAGGCTGTGAACTGCACCACAGGCTCTACTAGTTCATATCTGTGAAATCGGGCAGCCGAGGTTCTGCCTTGTGGACTCTACAGCAGTGCTGTGTACATCATAATGAGGACCTTGCTGAGTGAAGGTTCTGGATCAGGCAGTCTGGGGTGGCAGGCTGAGATTCTGTGTTCCTAGCACGGGCTCAGGTGCTGTTGGCACAGTTGGTCAGAGAACTACACAAAGCACAAGGCTCCAGGCTAGATGGAATTTGTCCTGATGCCAAGTATCTGCACTTGGCTTATATTTATTGCAGAATAATAGGAGGTCAGACTGTATGATTTGGGAACCCAAACCTTAAGACTCTCTTTTACTACTGGCTTGTTGATTAATATTGGATGTCTCACTATTGAAGACTGTTTTTTTGGTTAAGACATGTGATAACAAATCCTGATATCCCTGTTAGGATATCTGTACCCCTACAAGGGTCAGCATGGCGGGTGTTAGAGATATGAAACTAATCAGTGGATTGTTCACAGAATTCAGTAGTGGTGACTATGGGCCTGAGAAATAGTTGACAAAGCTCTTTGAATTTCAGTGGAAGAAAAGAGAGATTTTCTAGAAGTCTCATATTCCGCTGGTGAAAGTATAAATTGGAATGACCACTTTGGAAACTGTTTGACAGGACTTACTAAGGATGAATATAAGTAAACTCTATGACCAAGTATTTTTTTCAGCATATTAATATATTATAGCAAACAAATATATATAAAATGCAGGCTACCTCATTTCATTGTGCTTTGCTTTATTACAGGTGTAGCATGTTTTCATTCCTTCCTTCCTTCCTTCCTTCCTTCCTTCCTTCCTTCCTCTCTCTCTCTCTCTCCCTCCATCCCTCTCTCTTTTTCTTTTCCTGCCTACCTTCCTTCCTTTTTTTTTTTTTTTTTACAAATTAGAGGTCTGTGGCAATGCTGTGTTGATGAACTCCATTGGCTCCATTTTTCCAACACCATTTCCTCACTTTGCATCTCTCTGTCACATTTTGGTAATTCTTGCAGTATTCCAAACTTTTTCATAATCATTGTATTTGTTGCAGTGATCTGGGATCAGTGCGTATGACTTACTGGAAGCTCAGATGGTGGTTAACATGTTTTAGTAATACAGTATTTTTTTTATTAAGGTAGACACAGTGCTTTTTAGTCATAATGTCAGTGCACACTTAACTGACTACAGTGAAGGGTAAACATAACTTTTATATGCACTGGGAAACCAAGAAATTCATTTGACTCACTTTATTGCAACATTTACTTCATTGCTGTGGTCTGGAATTGAATCTGCAATATCTCTGAGGTATGCCTATGTATAAACAAATATAAACATATATAAAACTACATATGTACACAAAAGACATGAGTTAGTGTGTCCATAGCAGTGCTCTTCATAATATCCCTAACCTGGAAGCTATCCAAATGTCCATCTGGATGAATGAATTGCTGCATATTCACACAATGAGATGTGTGTTTACTGCAGCGAAAATAAATGATCTATAATCTTGCAACAATATGAATGAATGTCACAAACAGAACACTGAACTCAAGAAGCCAGACACAAAGGAGTTATGTTATATGATTCCATTTATACAGAGTACAAAAGAGGCAATCTGTGCTGTTAGAAGCCAACATATTGTTTACCATTGCTGAGTGGTATTTTTCTGAAAGAAAGTACAAAGGGAGTTTCTGGGGTGCTTGTTTAATAGGATTGTGCTTCACAAGGCTAAGTGCTAGTTATATGGGAGTGTTTGGTTTGGGAAATTCATCAAGCCAACTGTGCAGTTTTCTGTATGAATCTTGTATTATCATAAAAGATTAAGGAATATGCACACAGAAAGAGTCTACAGGGTAGGACCTTGGATGGCTGGGGGAGCAGCGATGGGATTAGGAAAGGGACTAATGGTGGGAGGTACCTAAGGTAAATTTTATTCTCTTTTGGAGCAATTATGTATCCAACAAACTGTTTTCTGGGGTGATTTTGTGGGCATACTGGTCTATGTTATAAGACCTTTCTTCCCTGGCATGATTCTAATATAATAGTCAAGATTTAAGATGTTTACTTCTGTCTTGGTTTTTGTTTTTATAAAGGATTTGGGGCAACTTAAAAGAAGTGTGGGCCAATTACTGGGCAAACAGTTTCTATGAGAAAATCAGGTGGAATAATTTAGAGGAAAACACCAATAAAAATGACTTTTAATGATTTTCTAATAGTTAGAAAAGCCATCTGCACTACCCGGTATCCCAAATAGTTACCCAGTTTACTTTAAAAAGTATTTATTTATTTGAGAGAGAGTGAGAGAGCGCATGTGCCAATGGGGGCTAGGGGCAGGGGGAGAGAGAAAATCCCAGCCGACTCCTCACTCAGCAGGGAGCCCGGCAGAGGTCTCCCTCCCACAACCCTGAGGTCATGACCTGAGCCACAACTAAGAGCTGAACACTCAACCAACTGAGCCACCCAGCCACCAAGTTGACTTTGTGATGCAGTGGTTCTGTTCTTGATTCTTACTAAATAGTTATGCATAACCTTAAGCGAGTCCTAAGATCTCTCCGGACAACTCCAACCCCAAAAGTAACTTGGTTACCTTGACTTTTTTTATACTGAGAGCACTTGTTACATCTGAGATTATCTTGATTTTTTTCCCTCATTGTTTATTTAATTCCTGATTCCCTCTGTCTCTAATGTTTGAGTTTTCTAACTCCCAGTTTTATTCACTGCTGTGTTTCTAGTATTAGAACAGTGCATGGTCCATAAGAGAACATTTTTATTTAATGATCGAAAAACCTGGACTAGGTCACCAAGCTGTTTTTAGCTGTAACTTTCTGGAACTCTAACATTGCACAAGCAACTTTGCAAGGCCAGTAGGGACTCAGGAGTTAACAAAATTCTGATTCTAGAATCAGAATGAAGGTAGAAAGCAGGATGGTAGTCTCAAAGCACAGGCCAGGGACGCCTGGGGATTCCAACAACTCAGACGTTCATGGAGTCAAAAATATTATTATAATGCGGAGGCATTATTTGTAGTTATGAATCAAATCATCTCATGAGCATTCAGTGGAATCTTCCAGAGGCTGCACGACTCATGATACTGTACTCGACGGAATAGAGAAGCAGAGATTAGAATCCTGCTGTCTTCTATTATGCAAGGCATTAAAGAGATTTGCAAAAATCTCCAGTGCCATTCTCCTTGCTATTTTTTATTTAGGAAAACACAGATATTGTTTCATAAATATGCATTTTTATTAACATACAATGGGTTTAATATTGTTATTTTTAAATGCATTAGGATATACATGGATTAAAATGCCCTTATTTCTAATGCTACCTGTAAACTGATGTAACCCACAGAAACTGAAGCATCTTCAGTAATTTTCTAAGAGTGTGAAGACAGCCTGAGCCCAATAGTTTGAGGACAGCTGATGCAGGAAGCCGTTGAGGAAAGGACGGATGGGCCAGGATAGCCTGGCTAGCTAGGAATAACTCTTCTTGACTTACCTTTTCTTCCTCCAGGCTGTTCTCCTGCTCTGTAGCCTGTCCCATTAGTGGTACATCCTACCCATTTCTCTTTTTCTAGAGATTTCCGTCGCTGTGGTTTCCTTCCTGGATGTCAGTTGCTACGATCGCTACAGTAAGTCGGAAACCATTCCATTTCTGTTTAGCCGAAGTCTAAGGAACCTAAGTATCCAACGTCATTGTTTATTTGGCCAGGAGAATTTCTCTTGCCTCACTTTTATAATGCTCTCCATTTTCCAGGGCTGAGGGTTGTGTTTTTCTCCAGAGAGTTGACTCCAACTGCTTAGCTGCTTTTTATCTGGTGCAATTCAGCACATTTCAGAAGTGCCAGTAGCAGCATGTTTTCATCGTCCACACCATCTCCTACCCCGGGAGCCCCAGGAAAGGGTAAACACGGGTGGCTGAGCAGCTGCTGCCCGGGATCTTAGTGGGACGCGTGTGCCCGCCTCCACTTCGGAGCCGCGGTCCCAGGTTGGGGCTGGCTCTGTTCAGACGTGTGCCAGGTTGGAGGAGAACCGGGACTGTACAAAAGAAAGCCACCCATGATCCCTCCTGCTTCTGTCTCCGCCTTTCTCCCTCACCGTGCCTACTGTGTCTCACCGCTGAATCCCATGTACGTTGTAAGAACTTTTCAATGAGAATTGATGCTACACCTAAAACAGTTTTGTGATCCCGGATTTATGTGTCACACTGGCTAATGAAGGGATTCCCCCACAGGATCTCATGCTGTTGGTGACTACTGGATGAGGCCAGTTTGAGGCTAAGTTCATATGCATATTTGATGCAGCCTAGATCCCTCATGAAGTTTCATCCGATTTTCAAGACTGTGAAGTCATCAGTCATACTTTCTCTTCCTACAACAATAGCATGATGTCAGAGGAATAGCGTGGGGTCTAGAGGTTAGGTGCTTGATTTTAACCCCACATCAGTTGTGTGCTAACCACATGTTGCTGGTCAAGTCACTTAGCCTTTTTGAGTCTTGTTTTCTTAGTAGCAACTTGGGATGATATCTATCTCATAGACTGACTCCAAGTCAGATTAAACATACTTGAAATAATTTCTTAATTTAAAACATCCATGGGCTTTAAAATTTTTAATGTCATATTGCTGTCCTCTGTGAGTTTGCATTTCGCCATGGGTATTATACTAACTCTACATGATAAATTTCAGTTTTATTCTAAGGATAATAGCTTCCAACTCTACTGGGTCTGTCTACTCTTGGAGTAAAAATTAGCGAGTATCATCAAATTCCTCCCTGATATGGAGGTAGACTCAGACACTCTAAAATTAAGTTTCTCTTTTTCAAAATTCCCTTAAGAGGTTGAACCGTAGAAAAAGCTTACTGGTGACTCCACTGCTCACCGAGGACAAACACAAGAGAGAGGAGAAAAGGCCCTAACTTTGAGGAATTGAATACGTGTTTATGTCCTTCCCATTTGACTCCCCCTTTTCTAAACAGCTACACACACTGTGGCAATTTGGTTTTTGTGTCTTAAATATAGCTTTTGTGATTTTGTCCACCTAGAAACACAGTAGCATAAGAGTTAAAGGTACAAGATTTAGGGGTTGTTGTACCTGGGTTTGACTGACATTTTGGTCCTTGACCAGCTCGCTGGCCTCAGGCAAGTTGTCGAACCTAAGTGTGTAAGGTTCTTACGCTGTTGTTGATAAAGACTACACACCTAGGGGTTTAAAACAACACAGGTTTATTAGCCCACAATTCCATAGGTGGAAACTGGTTTCTCGGGCTCAGCTGGTTTCTCTCTCCAGGCCCGAGAAGGGCCAAGTCCAAGTACCAGCTGGCTGGCCTCTTCCTGCCAACTTCTGGGAACAGTCAGCTTCTAGTCCCCTTCAGGTTGGTGGCAGAATCCTGTTCCTGGCGGTTGTAGGATTGAGATCCCATTTCCTTGCTGGCTGTCTGTTTGGGGTTTCCTTCCCTCCCAGAGGCCTCTCTCTGGCCCTTGCCCACAGCCAGCAGTGGTGTGTCAACACCGCCTCCTGCCTGGAACCTGTTGGACTTCCTCCCTTTTTCTGCTTCTCACTGCAAGAAGGCCGCCTCCTTTCAAGGACTCAGAAGCTCTGATTGGGCCCACCTGGGTAATCCCGGCTCCCCTCTCCGTTTTAAGGCCTGTGACCTTCATTGCATTTGCAAAGTCAGCAGAATTGGGCTGTGGACATCTTGGGGGCCTGCTGTTCTGTCTGCAGGATAAAGTTGGATTTCCTGTATGGGAAACCTTGGGATTCATGCCTTCCCCGCGGGGCCGTTGCTCGGATTGAGTAAAAGATCTCCGAAGTGCCTTGCACTAGTAAATCTTACTGACTTTCTGAGAGCTACTGTATCACACTGAAATCCAGATCGTGAGGTCCTCTGTGTGATGGACAGGACAGCGGCGATCCTGCCTGTGCCCACGTTCCCACGCGACGCTGGTGTCTTCACGTCCCGCCAGGCAGGCTCCCTCCTGATTTTTCTCTTTCCTTCATCTTCTCTCATGTTCCACCTGCACGGAACGTCCTCTGCCTCTTTTCTGCTTTGGCTACCTAACATCTTCAGCCGAACCCCACCTCTTTGTTTAGTGTGTTTTCTTTTTTGGAGCTCACCAGCTCCAGTATCCCAGCCCGTGCCTCGTCAGATTCCCAGAGCGCGTCTCTTCGGGGTCGTGCCGTTCTAGTCTAGACTGGGAGGAGTGTGTTCCCCTCCCCCGATTCTCAGCATGTCCGACTTGCTCTTGAGCACTTGTCATAATGCCATGTTCCCCACCTGTCACTGGTGTTTGGGTGACAGCTTCAGGGAGGCCAAGAATCCAGCTTCGGACAACAGAAACTCCTGTCCCAAGCCAGTGATTCCCTCGTAGGCCCTCTTCCAGTTCCTCTGCAAGCACAAGGGAGTCCGTCCCAATCTGGTCATTAACATCTCTCTGATACTTGTTTTCTCTCTAAGACAAAGAAAAAGAGGGGCATCTGGGTGGCTCAGTCAGTTGAGTGCCCAACTCTTGATTTCGGCTCAGGGTCATGATCTTAGGGTCGTGAGATCGAGCCCTGCATCGGGCTCTATGCTCAGGGTATAGAGTCTGTTTGGGTTTCTCTCTCCCTCTCTATCTGCCCCTCCCCCTTGTGCTCTTTCTCTCTCTCTCTCAAATAAATAAATAAATCTTTAAAAAAAAGACAAAAAGAGAAGCTCTCTGGAGGCAATAATGGACAACTAAATGTAATAGCAAATTCTTTTGTTTATATCACATAATTGTATATTAATATACTTGTATGAATTAATAATTACTTATATAAAAGACACAATTATAATTACAAAATATATAAAACATATATAATATTCCATATGTTTTATATAATAAATTTAATTCTCTTTCTATCTACAGTGGATATTATTCAGGTGATTATCTAGAAAAATCCTTGGAAATGGTAACTGAATGATTGATCAAAGTGAACACATTGACTGTTGCTGGTTAGTCGGATCTGAGTTTTGTCATTGGCCTGCTTGTGTCCTTCAGCTAGAGACTGGGCTTCTCTGGGCTTTGGTTTCCTCACTGTCAAATGAGATTATTATTACCTGTTCCATAGGGTGCTTGGGAAGATGGAATGAGATAAATTATGTCAGGAACTTGGCCCAGTTGCCAGCACATAGTGACTTCTTGACTGCATTGACTGTCACCCCTCTGACTAATGGGCATTCTTCCTGAGGCCAGCCTGCATAGCATTCCTTCTAGGTCACACTGTCCTTGAGAAGAGCTCTCATTTCCCAAACATGCGTCCTCATGTATACTCTTTTACTTCCCATCTAATAATTAAAAATCAGGAAGATGTTGCTGGAAATAGCCCAGTAACCCAGCTTTATTTGTGGAAATGAAGCCTTTTTCTTTGGAGAAGACTATAGGGTCTCAGAGTAGGGTATAACATTTTTTTTCACTGAGATTTTATAGAGCTGTATGAACATGTCTACATAAGAAATTTCTGCTTGGAATTATGCTTTCTTGAAACAAATGCAACAACATGAAAGCTCTTGGAGTAAAAGATAGAGCCTGGTCTGGTTCCTAGAGGTCACAGCCCACACCAGGGTCTGTCTGGCAGCTCAGTGCTTTAAGTACTGAACGCAGAGATGAATGTGAGACGGTCCCTGGAGAGATGAAGCAAGCGTTCTTGTGCGTGGTTTTGTGGTTCCTGCTTTTGACACCTCTTAACTTACATGAATGTCTGGCTCATAAATGCCGTCAATGAACTTTTGTAGGTAGTTTTGGGGGAAAATAATTTATCTTTCACAATTCAAAGAAGAGAAAGAAATGTGTGCCTTCACATTTTGTTCGGGTAACTGGTCTTTTGGATTGAGGAAGCACTGACCGCTGACCCGAGGTGGTGTACCTGACCTCAGGTAGTGTACTTGCTTTTAAGTCTCTTCCCCTAGAGCAAAAACCAAAACCCAAAACAACAAAATAAAAAACAAAAAGATAAGAAAAAGTCTATTGAAACAGCCTTTGGATTTCCACTATTAGAAATCCCAGAATATTTGGTGAAACCATTGTTTCCTATTAACATGTAGTAGAAAGAGCTCCCATTTTAGAGTCAGATTTACCTGGCTGAGAATCCCACCACTGTCATTGGACCTTGTGTAGTTTTCTTAATCTCTCTGAAGCTCAGCTGCTTCAACTGTAAAAATAGTTATTAGTGTTTGCATTGCAGTACCTAATTACGCTGTTTCAAACCATTAAAGGAGATTCTATGAGTAGAGTACCTTTCCCATCGTACCTAGTGCATAGTAGGCCCTCTGTAATCAACAGTTACTACTACTGCTGTCTTGGAGGGGTTTGGCTCAGTTACTATTAAATTTTATATATTAGAATGTCAGATTTTTCCAGAGTGATGGCTAAGGAGAATTCTCTAAAGCCATGAAAATGAAGTTTGGTTAGAGAATGGTTGAAGAACCTCTAAGACAGAGGGTACACCCTAATGGAAGGCTTAAGGATGGACTGTTAAGGGTCACTGGTAGAGAATCTGATACCCTTTGTCACCCTCCAAGTTTGAGTTGGGCTAGCCTGGGACAGGGTTGCAGAGAAAAAGTCCCAGGCCCAGAAACTTCTAGCCACTAGCATTATCTGCATCTGAAGAAGAAGGTGAAGATGAAGAGGGAGCGATTAGGACAGGAGGCGGACCAGGGATTCTCATTTTTCTTGCTAATGTGGTATCTTTGTATACCAACTGTTGTTCTTTTTCTCCTAGATTTCAAATATCAGTACACTAATGCTGTTAGCAAAGGACAGATTAAATCAATGCTGGCAGAAGTATCATGCTAAAGGAAGGTTAAGTCTTCAGTTGTAAATAATCTATCCAGGTAAAGACAAAAAATATGGATATTTGAGCAATCTCAATAGCTTCTGTAATTTTTAAGATTATAGTTTAGGGGCACCTGGATGGCTCAGTCAGTTAAGTTTCTGTCTTGGGCTCAGGTCATGATCTCAGGGTCTTGGGATTTAGCCCCACACTGGGCTCTCTGTTTGGTGGGGGGTCTGCTTCTCCCTCTCCCTTTGCTGAATAGAAAGAAATAAAAAAGAAGAAAAAAGAAGATTATAGTTTAACATTTAGGTGGGCAAGGACTGTATTTGTACCTACTTAAAATTTTCTGTTAAATCATTCTTTTTTTTAACATATTTTTGATTTTTATTTATTTATTTGACAGACAGAGATCACAAGTAGGCAGAGAGGCAGGCAGAGAGAGAGGAAGGGAAGCAGGCCCCCTGTTGAGCAGAGAGCCAGCAGATCGATGCGGGGCTCGATCCCAGACCCTGGGATCATGACCCGAGCCGAAGGCAGAGGCTTTAACCCACTGAGCCACTCAGGCGCCCCCTGTTAAATCATTCTTAATGAAAATTTGCATAATTTTCTATTGAAGAATATCTACTTACAAACTGATCATATATTTATATTATATACATGTCTCTTGAATAATGTAACATAATATATTTACATAATACATAACATACACCTATGAATAAAATTTAGGAGTAGATATGTGACTTATGTTCAAGTGAGGTCTTATATATCAAGCTTATCTAAAAAGATGTTGTGGCAACTTAGATGATCAATTATTTCTGGTTTTGATCCAAGTATATCTCCCACACGAATAAAGCAGTCTTTGGAGATCAGAATAATGGTGTAATTGAAAAAACAGAAATCATCAATATTCTTTCCTTGCTATTGCTTCTTCTCCCAATATTTTTAATGTCATGAGCTCCTCAGAATGTCCTTAATCAAATCTTTCACATCATTGTTAAATGTGATGCTGTCTCTTGTCAAAAGTTTGCTTCTAGAGAAGAAGACTCTGAAACTGCTTCCAAATTTCAATGGCCTAAACACATGATAATTTTGATGTGCTACTTGACATGCCCACATGTATTGGTAAAGGGAGATATCTGTTCAAAATATGATCCATAGTCTGATAGCACACATGGTGCTTGTTTCCATCATAGCACATACCATACTGTACAGAAATCTTGAAGGAGACTAGAGGTGCACACTCCTTATTGTCGGTATCCTTAGTCCAAGCATATAGCACAGAGAAGGCATTGTAGTCAAGGCTGCGTGAATGTGTGGGACCTGTTGGGTAGGAAGTTGTTGTGGGACATCCATGAGGAGCTGCCCAGTAGGCACTTGGAGCTCAAGATATAGATTCATGTAGAACCACTAGCTGAAAGTTTGTGTCTGGAACTGTGCGTGTGTCTAAATTTATCAACTGAGAATTGTTAGGGTGGGAAAGGTCAAAGGAAAAGATGGAATTTTGAAGGACATGAAGGTGTAAGAAGTGGGGACCACAAGCTAGTTCAGCAGAGCTACTCAGTGGACAAGCCAAAGAGGAAGGGAAAAGATGGAGATAATGCAACATGCTGAGCAACCGCAGGAAGAGAACTCTTAGGAAAAGAATGTTTGTAGGTGTCAAGTGCTCCAAAAAAGTAAACAAAGGACTGCAAGTAGCCTATTCTATCTATCACCAAGAAGGGGTGATGTGTGTGTGTGTGTGTGTGTGTGTGTGTGTGTGTTACAGAGAGAGAGATCTAGACCAAAGCAGCTACTGCATCGGGCTGTTGTGGTAAAAACCATAGTGTAACAGAATGAGGAACAAAGGGCAAGTGGGGAGTGGAGAGAAATATTTCAGGAAGCTTAATTTTAAGAGAGAAGATGAGATTAGGGTAGTAATTGGAGGGGGGAATGAGGTACAGAAAGATACCTGATCACACCTCAATGCCAATGGTAAGGTCGATGGTATGAAATAGTAACAGTGGATGACCGATGGGCTTAGGGCCATGTGAATCCAGGAAGGAATGAGCAGCCGAGGATAGATGCAGGCGTTAGCCTCACACAGACAGGACTTGTGTGGGGAGCATAGTTCTGCCACTGCCACAGGAGGAACGGAAAGGGTGAATTTATATGAAGGCATGGTATCAGAATTTGAGGGACTTCCTATCTGGTTATTTTTTATTTTCTTTGTGAAATACGTGGTAGGTCCATTTATTGGGACTCTGGGACAGGGGTTATGGAGTAAGAGGTTTGCTGAACATAAGAAGGTGTGGGCATAGTGTCTGTGGAAAGCAGTAGAGGGGACTGGCCAAGAAAATGTAAGATTGCCAAGATGCACAAATGCCCGTATCTGGTGAAGCTGGCCTAAAATCTCTAGAGCACTAAATTCATCTTCTTTCTACTACATGTCACTTTCCGCATGAGATAAAGAAGAAATTAAAAAAATAAATTCTGATGAAATTCAATTTAATTGAAGTTCATTTCCCTTCCACCTCATCATGGACCATTGAGAGAATGGGCTGAGGGACTGCATTGCTTGGGTTCCATTTCTGCCTCTGCCCCTTGATAGCTGTGTAATCTTGGTCCAGCTGCTCTGCCTCCAGCTTCCCGTGTCTTATTGGTAATATGTGCATAATAATGTTACTTCTGTCATCTAACTGTTGTAAAGAGCTAATGAGTTAATACAGGCAAACCAGAACAAGCGTTCAATAAATGTGAGCAATTATTACTGCTGAATTCGTGGCAACCTCTGAGCTCAGCTTCTCAATAAGCTTGGCTGTTTGTTTGTTGACCCGCAGGTTAATTTCCTTCACCTCCCACTTCCCTTAGTTTGTGTGGCTGAGATACAATTTCAACATTCCATTTACTCATCCATGTTTCCCGGCCATCTTGAAGTAAGCTGGGGCTCTATGTCTGCATTTGCCCAATGAGTGACAGCTGGAAGGATTTCATGTCTTTCCTCCTGGGCCAAGAGACAGAAGAATTGCACAATTCTGCAGTTCTCCTTTTTTCTGCCATAGCAACTGAAAGAGCCATGTGCTCCACTTCGGAAAGCTAGACAATGGGGCACCACCTTTGTCTGAGATCTCGGAGTCACTGCATGGGGGAGTCCTACTTGCCCCCCGACACTATAGCAGAATTCGCGTGTATGGAGAATCAAATCCTTGTTATACCGAGGCCAATGACATTTGGGGGTTGTTGGTTACTACAACATAATTTAACCTACCAGGATTAAAATACCTTGTTCTTGCTTGAGTCAAATTGAAAAAAACAAAAAACAAAAACCAAAACCTGAGTTCACTGCTGATGCCAACTCAGCGGGGAATTTTATATTTATAAATTTAACAATATAGTGCTGTGTTGTCAAGGAATGAAGGTTCCTTGGCTAGTCCTTGATAAAAAATAAATGTTAAGGTACTATATTTTCAGTCCTTTCTAGAGTCAAAATTCAGTTCTCTACTCTTTCATGGGCAATTTTTAAAATGTGGAAAAGGGAAGTTTTAGATTTCCTTTGAGGATCTTCAGCCATCCACTTGGGTTATTGGCAGAAACACTTGAAGTGGGTGACATAGTAATTGTTGCTCATAGACAGTGTCAGAACATGGCCTTTACTTTGAATCAGAAAATCAAAGAACCGTTGACTCTCAGAGCAGGAAGAGGCTTTATGGCTATCTACCTAATCCACGCTTCCCCCCCCCCGCCCCCGCTTTTTTGAAAGGGTCATCCACATGGATATCTCATCTAGTGGCTCACTGCAGGTGGCACTGTTGTTAAGACAGTATTATTTTGAAAGGAGGGAGCATTAAACTTGGTGATCTTGGGGCACCTGGAGGGCTCAGTCAGTTAAGCATCTGCCTTCAGCTCAGGTCATGACCTTGGGGTCCTGAGATCCAGCCCTGCCTTGAGCTCCCTGCTCAGTGGGGAGTCTGCTTCTCCCTGTGCTCCACCCCCGACTTGTGTGTGCTCTCTCTCAAATAAATAAATAAAATATTAAAAAACCAACATGGTTCTCTTTTGGTTTGTCTGACTTCATGAAATTATGACGACCTGGCTCCATGTTTCTTTAACTTCACCTACACCATCCCTTTTGGTTTTCTGCACATAGGCTCTCTTTTAACTGGACAGAACATCTGGTCATCACAGGGCTGCCCTCCTGTGGCTGCCTGTGGGTCGCCCCAGGTGTACAAAACCTTCCCAGCAGGATGCCACTGTCACACACATGCTCCTGTTTCTGAAGTGCCACTCGTCATCCATGTCCACGTTAAGAAGCAGAGAGACTCCTGAGGTCTGGGCAGTAAAAACAACCACAAAGAAGGAGAAAAACAAAGATAGAGCAAATGAGGTGGGGGAGAACTTATATAAAGAGCTCTTTTGGGGCACCTGGGTGGATCATGACCTCTGCCTTTGGCTCGGGTCATGATTCCAGGGTCCTGGGATCGAGCCCTCCATTGGGCTCTCTGCTCAGTAGGGAGCCTGCTTCCCCTCCCCCCCCCGCCGCCTGCCTCTCTGCCTACTTGTGATCTCTTTGTCAGATAAATAAATAAAATCTTTAACAAACAAACAAAAAACTATGTTAAAAGAGCCCTTTTGCTCCACCTGCCTGGCTGGATTCAGTGACCCCAGTGGCACAGCTCGGATGAGGCTGGGGTTTTGTCCCTATTGCGTTACAGGGGGTGATACAGAATCCTCGGGGCACCAGTCAGGAACCATGGGGAAGGCTAAAGGAGGAATGATCTATGTGTAGAGTTAGGGTAGAGGATTAATTTTTTTTATCAGACTTCATAAAAAATTTATTAGTTGTATTAATGGTCATGAGGTGTTTAACAACTAAAAAAGAGAAATTTTCTCTAAAATTTTTTTTAAGTAATGTTACTTATGTGTGCTGGCTATTTTTTATCAGTTTGTAAAATGTGGTATCATTAGTTCTGGTATTCAGGATGACTTGGGGTGCTCTGTTCATTTAATAAGCTTTTATTACTATTAGGTTGTAAAATTGTGTTATACTGAAATCAGAATAAAAATAAAATTTAAATTCCCAAGTTCAGGCCAGTTCTCCTAAGTGAATCACAAATACGTAGATTTCAGTGAATCTTTATTCTTGTCCTTAATAACTGATGTTGGGAAAACCAGTTCTTTTAATGATTTTTCTTCTGCTAAATCTAAGAATGCTTATTAGTGACTCAGATGTGATTGTCCCCTTTATTCTTTTCTTATTGAGCTATCAAACAGTGTTGCCAAAGGCTTCTCTGTTTTCCTCGCTGCTGTTTTTTTCCTCATGAATTATGGTGCGATTCAGCTGGGTCCAGCGCTTTGTCAAATTGAATAGTTTTAATTGCCTTATTTGCAATGGGAAAATCTTTTAATATTTCACGTTGCCCCTCAAGAAATTATATTTCTACTCATATGACATTTCTCTCTCCTTCATTTGTGAATAACAAGATAAAGCTACAATGACTAGACCCTCCGTGATAGATCTTATCATTCTTCCCTTTGCCCCCGCCCCCACCCCCATCTCTCCCTCTCTGGGTCTCTTTCGCTGTGATGGATAAAAATCCTGTATTTCCTCTTTTTGAAGAGGATCTTCATTCTGTTTCTCTAACCAGTGTCTTTCTGCACTGAGAAAAGAAGTTACTGGTTGAGTTGCTAGTAGTCTCTTCTTATGGCCTCAGAAAACTTTGTTCAACCAATCCTGTTTCACCCTTTCTGCTCAGTATCCATAGTATGTACCTCCCTGTGGTGTCTGGCTAGGGGCCATCCTTCGCGTGCTTTCACTCTGGCAAAAACCAGTGCATGAGAAGAAGGTCCTTAAATCATGTAATATTTTGAGGGCAAATGTGCCAGCCTCTGCTGACCATGAGAAGAAGAAAAGGAAGAATGTTCTTTCTTTTCATTGATTATGTTTTATTTATTTCCTTTCAGTATTGCTTCTTACCTTCTGACATAATAGTCCTCACCCAGGTACATTTTACTTCTTGTCTCCATAACCCGCTTCAAATGAAATTCTGCTTTTTGAAATATGCTTTTAAATCATCCTGTCTTATTTTCTTTTATTTTGATTTAAACCACTGATATTCCCCGCCAAAAATCTTGCTTGTGTTTAATGTGACTGAATGAGAGAAAATTCTCATTGTGCAACTGTGCCAAAAGCATTTTCTTTTATACCTAAAGGTGTGCCTTTGTTAAAAAGAATCTCTCTAAATTTCTGAAAACGGGCTCATCCATATTCAAAACCTACACTATTAATGTTGTCTATTAAAAGAGCAAATCTGTGTCGCGAAAGAGCATCCACCCCCTTTCTTTTCTTAATCAATTCTTATGACTTTTTCCCTTGTCTTAAAATTCTCTAAAAGCCTTAATTTTAGTGTTTCTTCCCTTAAATTCCCCCCCACCCCCCACCAAGTTGCCACTCATCCTAATTACCTGTCTTCACCTGCAGTCTTTCTCTCTTGGACCTAATTGAAGCAAAGCTTCCTGTGATGAGGAGAGCCGCCTCATGACACAGATCCCGGCCCTGCCTGTGTGAGGGCTTCCCTTACCCTTTGCGATGTAGCCACTTAAAATTTACCATGATATTGATAATGAAGCAAAACTAAAACCATACCACGTGTTTTAGTTTCTTAGGGCCGCTGCAACAAGGCGCCCCACAAACATGGTGGCTTCCAACAACAGGAGTCCATTCTCTTGTCCTTGGGGAGGCCGGAAGTGTGCTATCCAGGCAGGGCCACACCTCCCCCTCTGAGGGATCTAGGGACGGTTCTTTCCAGCATCTCGTGCCTTGGAGGGCGGCTTGCTTTGTGGCCGCTGGACCACTGTCTCTGCCTCTCTGAGGCTTTTGTAATGCCTTCCTCTCAGTGCATCAAATCTCCCTCTGCTCTTCTCTTAGAAGGCCATCTGCCATTTGGATGTGGCACTCACCCCAAATCCTAAATTATCACAGCTCAAGAACTTCAGTGTAGTGAGAGTGGCAAAAACTTTCCGAGTGAGGCTGCGTACAGAGGCTCAAGGGATTAGGGTGTGGATGCATCTTTTTGGGGAACATAGTTCAACCCGAGGCACCATGACAACACATCATCCCTTTTATTTTCGATTTTTACCAAATGGTTGGCAGTGTATTAGTTGAAAGTCTTAAGACTGAGGATATGAACATCCTATAAGGAAACATATGGAATGACATAAACTACCTATTATCTCTTAAAGTGCCTAACAATGTTTTGCCCACAGTTATTGCCCAGCTATTAGCCAGAAGGGGCAGGTGGTGCTATGATGATGATTAATGATTTCTTGTTTTATATGTGATGGCAAAGGTCTACTTCTGTCTATCAAGCATCAAAATTATTTAGGTATGACTAGAGTTATTCCTAAACCTTTATTGTTTCATAAATTTCTTTCAGTTTTTTTTTATCTCTTATTTTCTTATAATGGTCACAACAGAATTATGAAGTAGAGTAGTAGCTTTAATAGGTGAGATGAGCGAGACTCGAAGAAGTGAAGTGAGCTCCGTAAGATCTTATGGGTGACAGTGATGGAGCCACAGGGTAAACCCAGATATTTGACAAAGAGTCTTCTTTTTTTTGCTATATATGTTGCCTTGTTCACATAATTTCATATCAAATGTACAAATCATTCATTAAAAGGGCATATATAGGCTTAGCTACTTGGGGGTCAACTAATTAGGTTAGTAAATATGTTCACATTGATATTATTGGGTGTCAACGATCATACGACGTTATTTAACATTTGTTTCATTACATTTAAAAGATGATGGCCAACTTCATGCTGTTTAGAAAATTTCATGCTTTTGAATTAGGGTTTTGATTTTTCTGGATAAGGTATCAACATACCAGACAGAAGGTATTTTTGGGTTTGTGGGGTGTACGTGTCTGTTGCAATTACTGAATTCTGTAATAATAGTGAAAAAGCAGCTGGAGACAACTCATAAAGGATTGAGTGTGGCTGAGTTCTGATAAAACTACATTTACAAAAGCATATTGGGGACCAGATATGGGCCATGGGCCATAGTTTGCTAAATCTGGCTCTAGGTCAATGGTTTCCAAGTGGATGTTTGGATTCTGGTACTGGCCAAGTAGTCTATGGGCATGTGAGAATGAAAACCTTAGAACTATTACTGGCCTTTTCTTTTCTTTCCTTTCCTTTTTTTTTTTTTTTTTTACAAAAAACAAGGATAATCAAATGTGTTAATATATGTAATATAAATATATGTAAAAATTAGGGCATGTGTGCACAATATTTTAGTGACTGGTACTTAATATAAAAAGTTTGGAGATGATTGCCCTATGGAAGTAACTCAAAAAATTAATAATTTTCAAGTTTATTCTACTAAAAACTAACCTAAATAACCTTTACAGGTAAATTTGTATGGAACAATTACTATTAATAGTCTTGCTTGTAATTGATTACTCAGCTTAATTAACCATGTTCTGGTGTGTATTCTATGCTGAAATTTTTATCCAGGTTTATTCTGTCACAAAAATGTAGCAGGATATGTGATTAAAACTCTTAGGTTTGATTATAAAATTATTTCCTTGTATTCTTGACATGAAATCTCTTCTGATTTTTACATCTGACTTCACGGTCTCTGCTAGACATTTATTCCTTTTACTTCTCTGGGAGTAGGAGAATTTATTAAAACATTAATCTGTTTTTGTTTTTTTTCTTTTCCATATTCCTTCTTCTCTTACTAACCCATTGACAAATGGCAGTCAGACTTTGCAATGTCTTGCGGCAGAGACTGGGCCAGGCAGAGACATTAGACCATTGGAAGCAGCAGCCTGGAATGAAGGCACCTGTGAGTCTTTTGTAAATGTCTCTGGCTCTTCCACCTTGTGGGGTTGCCATAACAAGGTACCACAAGTAGGTGGCTTAAGACAATGGAAATACATTGTCTCACACTTCTGGAGGCTAGAAGTCTAAAATCAAGGTGTCAGCAGGACCATGTTTCCTCTGCTACCTGTACTAGGGAATGGATCTTTGCCTCTTCCCAGCTTCTCGTGATGGCTGTCAGTCCTTGACTTCCCCGGCTCACCCGTGCATCACTTTAATCTCTGCCCCTCCTCTCACACGGACGTCTCCCGGTGTGTCTTTGTCTTCACAAGACTGTTTCCTCTTCTTACAAGGACTTCAGTTACATTGGATCAGGGCCCACCTTAATGACCTCAACTTGATTTCACCTTCAAAAACCTTATTTCCAAATAACTCTACAGTCATAGGTACTGGGGCGAAGGAGTTTCCCATATCTTTTAGTGAACACAGTTCAACCCATAACACTACCAGTGGGGTTGGGATAGGAGAAGGAGACACGTCTTTGACAGGTAAGGAGGCCAGGAGGGAAAATTCCTCAGGAATGGGAAAGGAGTGTAGGTCGGTGGGTCACTCAGAAGAGTGAAAAAACTGGCTCATTGCCCTGAGGAGTGGCTACCTGGGACGCTTGGGAGCTGAGACCCCGTTTATGCGTTGTCATACTCCGTCAGACCGAGAGACAACAGCTGGAGCTTTGTGTAGTACTCTTGGTCATGCACTTTGTGTTGAAGGAGACAGGATATATATATATGTGTGTGTATCTATATAGATATATAGATATAGATACATGTAAATATATAGATATATAAAATTAGAAAATGCATCTTCTTGGAAGTGGCCAGTGACTAGCGTGGTTGGTCAGGGCCTGGAAGGAAAATGATTAAAAGAATAGAGACCCGTTGGTCTAGAGAAGGGGGAAGTAGATGGATAGATATAGTGGGCACAACATGTGAAGACTTTCATATTATGCACTAATGTTCATCTGAAATCATCCACCATGTAGGAGATACTAAAAGTCAGATAGGAAAAGTGACTCATCCAGCTGATGTCAGCCGGACTTTGCCACTAATCACCTGAATTCTGGCAAAAAAGAAGTGTTCACAAAGTGGCCATGTGGCAAAGTTGGAGGCTGTGCATGGGTCCCAGTGTGAACTTCAGACTGCTGAAGTCGACCCAGCTTCTGCTGCCTCTGGATGTTGAACCTGTCAGCAGCAGAGACGAGCTCTGAGCCGCAGATATGGCTCTACTTCTTGATCAACTGACCCCTTGACGGCAAACTGACTACATTGGGCCTTTCTATCCTGGAAGGGCTGGCAGTCTGGGCTCATCTGAACAGACATGTAATCTGTGTGTGGATTTCCCTTATCTGCCCAGAGTCCCAGCCAATGCTACGTTACTGGGCTTGACAGAATGCATGACCCTGAGGCCTGGAATCTCAGACCTCACAGCATCCAACTGGGGTCCTAACTCCGCACAGGAGGGGAAGGACCCACCGGTTGTCCTGGCTGTAGCACCACCCAGAAGCTGCCAGACTGTCAGAACTAAGATACACCCTGCTGAGAATGTGCCACTGAAGTGCCCGCTTAGCATGGCTATTCTGCAACGGAGGGGAGTTTTCCTCTTATGTGGTGTAAACATCGGACTGGAGATTTGCATACGTGCTCTTTCCCTAGTAGAATATAAGGATCTTGGAACCCTAGGGCCGAAGTAGGATGGACCACAGTTACTCATGCTCGCAATGACTCATCAGGAGTTTTTTCCTTCCCATCCCACAATTCTGGGCTCTGCGAGGTCAGAAGTCCAAAGCACATGCACTCTCACTAGGGGATGCAGCAAGTGTTCGCTACGCACGAGACATTCCTGCAGCCTGGGTGCTTCGGGCGTCTTGTATCCATGGTCCAGCAGTTGAAAAGAGAGCTCAGCCTCCTGTCCGTGATAAGTGACTCTGATCTCTGTTAAACAGTGGAATTGGGGGAGAGTATATGTGGGACTCAGGTCTTAACACCTCCAGGGCCCGCCTCAGATTTTAGGCCAAGTGCAAGTTGTTGTTTAGGCAAAAACCCAAGTCAATGACTTAAGCAAAGCGTCTTACAGGGTGTAATTATGCTCTTCTATAAAGAACTCTTCTTCTGGGCAATCTTTCCTCCGAATCTCCCGAGTAGACTGGCTGATTTGTCAGGTCTGCATTAATTACTGTCTGAGGATTCCTTCCAGTCTTTTCCCTGGATAGATGTTTCTTCCCAATAAATCTTTTTAATTATTATCTCTCCTTCAGCATCTGTTGATGCCTCTGCTTCTTGGAGAATGTGGCTTGTAATATCACACTTGGAAGAAACAGTGCTGTGGATGGATGAGAAGCCATGGCACCTGGGACATGCAGGTTTCTAAGGGGTGACTAATGTGGATTGATGACGAGTAATGATCGAGAGGGCTGCTGTAAGACCCAGGGAGTTTGAAGGAGGGGAGGATTGGGTGAGTGAAGAATGATTTTGGTTGCATTCCCCTAGAGCTGAAAAAAAAAACATGGGGCTTAGAATTAGAATTCCCTTGATTTAATGAAATAAAAAGATGTAGTCTAAGTCAAAAAGGAGATATGAAGATGTTTAGCATAGAATTGCTAGCATAGAACTGGAAGCAGCCTGAGTATCCTTTATACTAGAACTCCTTTTCCTGTTTTCAGTGAAACCACTGGCAATATTTACTAATTTTCTCATCTTTGTTGGAATATGTAGTGTTTTGAATTTGGAGTAGGAATCTTGTAGCATGTGGTTAGTCCACTATTTTGGCCTTAAATCTCCCAAAGTTAGCTTTTTAGTATGCCAATGTAATGATACAGCAGGGCGGGGGGGTTGAATTCTTTCAATCAGTCCTTAATGCTTCTAGGTTAAAGTTAAGATCACTTCCTTAATAGGCAAAGCTAGTTACCTGCTGTTACCTCTTGCACATTTTCTTTCCTTCCAGCCTTAATTAACTGCTTGCATCTTTGAAACCTGCGAAGGTCTCTCAAACCACATAAATCATCCAACATCACTTTCCAGGTATTAAGTTGGCTGTGGGTACTCTCCTTCCTTAACTCACAAATCAATATAAACACTACTTTCATTGACAGACCCATTTTCTTATAGTTCTAAAGCTAATCCACCATTGGCAAAACTATATAAGTAATTTATAAAAAGAAACGCACAAGCGTAAATGGATAGAGCAGTGTTAATGAAGTAGTTACAAAAGCTGTACACTAACACTGACTGGAGAAGCCAACACAGATAAATGAAATTCATTTAGAGAAGAAGTGTATTTGGGAAGTTTCTTTCAATTATATTACCTGTTGATCTAGCTCTTTATTGTTGTGTAACAGACCACCAAAATCAAAATAGCATCTCTAAAATGGCAGTCTCGGGGCAGTGTGATTTCTTAAACAATGGCTTACAGCTCCCCAAGAGTATGTTCCAAGAATCTAAGGCAGAAACTAGAGACTTTATGATCTGACCTCAAAAGTCCTGTGGCATCACCTCTCCCATATTCCGCAGGTCCAGTCCCAAGCATGGGAGGGCCTCACAAGTGCATGCATGCCAGAGGGGCTAACCTTCAGAGGACCCCATTAAACCTACCCTATAATACCTGGGAAAGGGGTCATTTATGTGAGGAATCCATCAAGTGAATGGCTCTATCTTACAGCACCCAACATATGTTTATTGATCCACCTTCCTTTTTACTGGGTCCTAACCAAACCCGGCTACCCAGTTTCTTGGGAAGTATGGCTAGCTGCTGTGCTTTGTGAGACAACAGGGCACAACAGTGCCCTAAAGCACCAGCTCTGTGACCTCGTTCCACATTTCCTTTTTCTTTTGTACTATACGTTTATTTTTTTCCTTGTAAAATGAGCATTTTTTTTTAGGTGTTTACAATTTCTATATACATTTCTTTTCAGTGCAGTAATATAATAACTCTTACTTGGTTTCTTGTAAGAAATATAAGAAATTCTAGTAACTGGATTTATTCGTTTTCTTTGCAGCAACCTAGACACTTTTGGCCCCAGTATGTGTGAGTTTGAAGAACGGTTGTTGAGGGTAAGTGGTGCAAGTGAAAACTATGGATTGGAGCTAGAAATATTATTATGATTATAGAGCATTCACAGTAGACAAAAGCAGAAACTTTAACACAGGAGGCTTGAGGATAACAAAAGCAGGTGAGGAGAATGGTCTGTGCCTCAGAAGACAGAATTGATTCTAGATGCTAAGGAGTGAGACATGTTAGAGCAGGTTGATGGAAGCTAATGGGTGCTTTCCGTCTCTCCCTTTTTAATCATCATGGGCATCCCCATTCAGGCCCTTCTGGGATACCCCCTTTGTGTAAGCATTTCCCAGTTACATATACTTGCTTTGTTCATGAGCATTTTATGAATACAAAACTTTTTACATCTCTTTACTCAAGCTTGAGACCGTGGAAAATGGAGATTCTGTAATTTTTTTTTCATAGACAACAAAGGAAAATGAACTGAGCTTTTTACTAATTTAATATACTTGATATCTTTGCTGACATTTGTTTTATTTAGTAAGATCTAATGTTTTTAAATAAATTAATAATTTTTATTGGACTGTAAATCCAAAGACTTTTTTTTTTCAGATATATAAGAAGTATCTTAACTTTGAGTTCTGTTATGATGAGGGTTTTCATTAGGCTGATGCCCTAAGGTTGTTGAGAGCTAACTCTAGTGTTGGTAAAAAGAAAAAAAAAAATGGACACAGATGAACAACTGAATGGGCAAGGATAACAAAGGAACAAATATCAGAAAGAAGGAAAGGAACAATGCAAAGAAGAGAAAGATTGTGAGTTAGTCTTTGTAATTTCTACTAGTAGTCACGTTTTTAATAAATAAATTAATTGATTAATTTATGGCAGAGGGAGAGCGAGTATGAGTTGGGGGGAGGTGGGTAGCAGAGGAAGAGGGACAGATGTGCTGAGCACAGAGCTGGAATGGGGCTTGACCCCATGACCTGAGATCATAACCTGAGCTGATTTCAAGAGTCAGTTGTTAAACTGACTGAGCCACCCAGGTGCCCCAGTATTCACGTTTTTTTATACATGCATATAAGAGTTGTTACTTCTGTAAAAGCTCAGAATGAGAGGTGAACCTCATTTGGAGAATGTCACAGGTAATATAGGATATAGCTTCATAGATCTAGAATTTTTTTAATTCCAAGTAAATCTTATCTTTCTAAAGATCACAATTCATTGAAGTGGGGATAAGACTGAACCTGGCTTACAACAAAGATGATGCTTTCTGCTCCCTTCTCCCCATTTTTTTCATTTTCTAAATATGTGCTTGGAATATATTAGTTTGAAAGCCAAGACTTTCACGTGTATATATTATAAGTCTCAGGCTTTTAGTGTAAAGAAGGAAGGTATTTGGGTTCCAAGGAGTTGGAGTTGAGGGTTCAGAGCTAAGATTTTATAAAAGTCAACATAAGACAAGGAAAGATGTAAGAGAGGAGTTCTCTGTTATGAAAAGAAGATGTGGAAGCCCGTTTTGGGCCAGGAAAGGAAGTGGATAGAGAGGCAGGAGAGCAATAATGCTGAGGTCTGTCCCTGTGGTCAAAACCTTGGGGTTGGAGACACGCCAAAGAAATCCAAGGACAGGATGCCCATATGCCCTTACCAGCGGTGATTTTTGGAGGAATTGGTTTTCAATGTTAACCTGGAGAGTTTAGGTAGAGAAAAGATGGGATTTTTTTAAAAAAGATTTTGTTTATTTATTTATTTGACGGAGGGCACAAACAGGGGGAGCAGCAGACAGAGGGAGAAGCAGGTTCCCTGCTGAACAAGGAGCCCAATGCGGGACTTGATCCCCAAACTTTGGGATCATGACCTGAGCTGAAGGGAGACATTTAACTGACTGAGCCACCCAGGCATCCTGAAAAGATGGGAATTAATGTTACTGTCTTCTGACAGCCTACACAATTAGAGGGAAGGAAATTCAGATGTTCTTAGATATCCCAGAACACTGATCAGACTGGGAGGGCACAGAGTTTTGGGATCAGGACAAAAAGTGGACCTCAAGTCTTTTATAGAAAAGTCTTTGAGATACTGTCAGACTCTTTGGTAGGACTGTTTATATCAGCAGTGAACTGACTTTAGTCCACTGAGATTTCAGAGAACAGTTTTGGGCAAGAAATGCCTTCCTTACATCAATGGTGGGATAGATTTTTCCCTTCACCCCATACCAAACCAGGCAGGAGGGGAGGAAAGGATGCCTAAGGCAGGAGAAGGACTTGTTAAGGTGATTGAATTTTGAGTTGACTGAGTTTAAATCCTAAACAGACTGAATAATTCTTCAAAAGATTGTTTTCAAGTGAAAGACACTTACTTAGCATGAAGTGGGGAGATTAAGTGATTTTAGCTACTGAGAGGGAATCAAGGATTGTGATTACATTAAATTCAGAAAAAAGTATCATTTTTGTACATCTGAGTGTCAGAGTAGCTAGAGACATAGGTATGTGTTCCTTTTTTATTACATTTTCAACCTCCTGTTGTCTGTTGTATTTTAACTTCCTATGCAACACTGTCTGTATAATGCTGATATTTGCATGGAATTGGGGAAGATCTAAGGATGGAAGAGAATTTAAAGAAAAATGCCACCAAGAGTCAAAGTGTAATTTAAAAAAAAGTTAAATCCTGAATTTCATACAAATATAGAGTAAACATGTGGCAAAGATTTATGTAATTCATTCTTGAGGAAACCAGTATGATGATAAGTCTGGTGCAAAAGATGATCAGAAAAAAGGTAGTTAGTGAGTCCCTCAGAAAAGTTCTACTGAGATAAATTTACTAAACTAGAGCACAAACTGGTTAATATCCTACAGGGCAGCAAAAGCATAATCCTTGAGAATACTTTTCCACTAGAAAGAGATATTCTGTATTTCTACTAGACAAAAATCTGTAACTTAATATGTAACTTCATAGAATCTTGGCTCTACTTAATAATAAATGGCAAGTCAAGCCCTGCCATATCTCCTGACATGATTAAAGAATCCATGGGTCCATCTGTGAGTTCATGCTCTAGAATGACATTAAAAGTCCATGCAGTCTTTCTTTTGCTTTATTTTCAAGATGTGGACATTATTATTATTTTATCAATTTTTAATTGAAATTTAATTAGCATAAAGTGTTATATTAGTTTCAGGTGTGCAATATATAATGATCGATAATTTAATCGATAATATTGATAATCTAACGCTGTGCTCCATGCTTGTCCGGATAAGTGTGCTCTTCATCCCTTCATCCATTTCACCCATCCCTACCCGCCTCCCCTCTGGCAACCACTAGTTTATTCTCTGTATTTAAGAGTCTTTTTGTAAATTTGCTTATTTGTATTGTTTCTTAGATTCCACATATATGTGAAATCATATGGTATTTGTCTTTCTCTGTCTGACTTATTTCATTTAGTGGAATGCCTTCTAGGTCCATCCATGTTGTCCCAAATGGCAATGTCTTCTTCTTTTTTTTTTTTTTTTTACAGGTTAGTGATATTCTACTGTATATGTGTATATGTATATACCACATTTTCTTTATATATTTGTCTATGGATGGACACTTGCATTGCTGCAGTAAACTCATGTTATTCTTTAACGGATACCTAATCATGATCTTTAAATCTAGGGTCTTATTTGTCTCACTGCTGGATTCTGTTGGAATCCAGAGCAGAAGTTAAAACTTGGGAGCAGTGAGAGATGAGGAATTTAAGGGTTAGCAGAATATGTCACCTTCAAATATGCCACTTGGGCATTAGGACTATTTTGAGCCAAAGGCATTTGAGAAGAAGCAGATAAGAGAAAAGCTTTCTGGTCTTCTCTTATTTGCCCAAAAGCAAGACCTACATTTGTGAAGGTGTTCCCTGTCCCCTCAACTGGGGTGGATGTTAATCACCAGAGGCAGCTCTAGACTGTTATCAGCCCAGATACAGCACCAGAGGAGCCCACATAACAAATCTTGCCCAAATTATCCCTTTATCTACTCGTGTCCCCAAATATTTGCTTTCCCACAATTTGCCACCCAGGAAACCCAAAGTCCTTTTTCTTTGTCTTGTCACTTCTCTTAAGCAGGTTATTTTTCTCTTGTGAAGAAGCTATAGAATCGCACGTTCTAACTGCCCCTTTGAGTTCCTCATCACTGACTGCTCCCACGTGTATGGGTGACATGTGTGTGAATAAACTTCTGCTTGGTTTTTTCATGTTAAGCTGTCTTCCGGGAGTCTCATTTATAGGGTCCTTATAGAGAATCTAGGAGGGTGGAGGGAAAAATAATTTTCTCCTCCCCTGCAAAACCAAAAGGAAAACATTTAGAGAAACAACCCAGTTAAAAACTCCCTTTTGGCATCTCAAATAACCAATTTTAGGACTGAGTCTTTTATAACAGCAGTTCTCCTAATGGATACTTCACCAAAAGTTCTGTTGAATGCTGGACTTCTCTGTTTTCTAGGAGCTCTAGTTAGAACTTCAGATTTAGAAATGCTAATTTGACCACAGACCTGAAGGCGGGAAACCACCTTAAGGAAGATCAGTGACTGGACCCAATGATGCTGCTGTAACTTATTGCGTTGAGCATCTTGGCTGCCCATCAGTATCACTGTGGAACTTTTAAATATCTGAAGACCCAGGTCTGACCCCGGACCAGTTAAATTAGAATCTCTGGTTTGGGGATCCAGGCATTGTCCTTTTTTAATTTTTATTTTTTTTGAACAACTCTCCACATGATTCCAGTGTTTTGCCAGGTTTGAGAACCACTTCCACATCCTAATGTTTTCTTATGCTTTTGCTTTTTTCTACAAACAGCCACGGGAAAAAGTGAAGGATCTGGCAAACATTAGAAAGAACCCCCATTTAAATGCTGTCTCCAACCCACCTCCCCCATTTCTTTCTCCTTAATGGAAAATAGTGACGATTCTGGAGAATACCTGGAGGAACCCTATGTGCACAGCTCTTTATTGCGGCAGCAGGGGCATTTTCTAGGTAATTTCTAGAGTTAGGCATAGAAAAAACATAGGAAAGACACTCCCATCTTGGAAACGACTAATCCCAAGGGACATCAGTGAGTTGAACACTAGAGGGGATCCAGGCTAGTGCTGTCCATTTCCTACAAGTATTTTCTGTTGTCGTGCTGTATGTGAAATGACATTCATATATGCAACACTTTTCTGAATGCACATACACCTTTTTTTTCTCATTCAGGCTCCACACCGGAATGTAGTGTTCAAGGTATCCTAGGATAATCTTAAATTTGTTCCTATTTGCTTTTTTTTTTTTTAAAGGACTTCTCAAAATTTCAGAGATTAATATTAGTAATAAGTCACATGCAGTGAACCTTACACAGGATTTGAGCCACATTAGTGCCCTTGAGAAAAGCCCAGTTGTGTAGAGATGGAACACAGATGCTTGGCAGTTCTGGGACCTCTCTAAGACCTGTTAGAATAGATGATTTGTGGAAGTTTATCCTAGCCTCTAAGTAAACCTGCTCTGCTCTTCTAACCTTGTGTCCATGCTGGAAAACCTCTGAAAGAAACCTAAGTTTTGACTTGTTCCAAGAGTTGAATCATCATTCACAACTCAAAAGATAATACCTCATTTCTAGAATAATGGTATAAATGATAATATAGTGATATGATGGGGTTTTATGCTACCATTAAAACAATACTCAGGAAAGTAATGCAGGAATGTGGAATAATGTCTGATCATAAATATGGACAGAAAAGCCTAAGTAAAGTTAACCCCTACAGTTATTTAATATTTGTGTATTTGTGGGTAAGAGTTAAGGAAAAATTACAAAAGTGAAAATCATTTCAATTTTTAAGTCCTGAAATGGAAGAGAGTATTTAAAATATGTCTACTACTCTCACTCTGTGTATTTGTTTAGAAATGTTAGGATTCCAGCATCCTAGACTTGGGCCAAGTGTCAATATTCATGTCTGGCTTAGTTTACAGAGAAGTATTTGTTTTTTTTCTTCTTGGGTTTTTAAGACCCGAAAATTCATGTTTTTGTCTTGTATCTCTTTATATCCAATTTATGATTCTAGAATTATTGTAAAAAATTCATATATTTTCACCTGACCTTGAACTATTTGTGGTATTTTATACCTCCCCTCTCATACTTCTAATGACCATGCTTTTAGTGAAATGGTCCATTTACTATGCCAAACTCCTAAGAGAAAAAGTAAAAATTTCCATGTTCTCTTTTTATTCCTTTGTTGCATAATACTCATTAATGCAGTAGGGCTCAGAATATCGGGACGCCTGGGTGGCTCAGTTGGTTAAGCGGCTGCCTTCGGCTCGGGTCATGATCCCAGCGTCCCGGGATTGAGTCCCATATCGGGCTCCTTGCTCGGCAGGGAACCTGCTTCTCCCTCTGCCTCTGCCTGCCTCTCGGCCTACTTGTGATCTCTCTCTCTCTCTCTCTGACAAACAAATAAATAAAATCTTAAAAAAAAAAAAAAAAGAATAGCCAGTTACTGGCCTATAGGGTCTAACACCATCTTAGCAGTAAAGGTATCAATATCAAAAACCATATCTGAATTTCACACTCCAGACAGATTTAAAACAAACAAACAAACAAGTTCAGTGCCACTCACCTTAGAGACCAGTGACATTAATGAAGATTGTCCCTTCTTTGCATATATTTCTGAGAAGTTCATTGAAATGGGCTGTCCACTTCATTCCATCTTCAGCCTTAGCTTTGAGCTTTGGTCGGCATATAAAACGGCAACGGATGAGACATTTTGCCTTCATTTGTGTGATTATCTTGGCACCACCTGACAGGTAATTTCTCTCCCATTTTTTGGAGATTTCACCTTTATTTTTGTAGGTGGAGATCAACAATGTGTCTTAGGCTCTACCTTCCTAAGCCCATTTTCTATCTGGTCATACTGTCACCATTCTCAGACCCAAGTAAGTAAGGCTCGGTCATTGTATATACTCTGTCTAATCAGGTCAGAAACCTACACGAGTCGGTAGCTGAGAGGTGCAGCAGCAGAGATGGATGCTGGCTTCTTCCACATGAAAGGTGGTATCAGTCTGCATATACTTCCCTGAGATTGCTCGATCTGGATATTTGTGTTGAAGTCCCTGAGACTGAGTCATTCACTGCCCATCATCTCTTGGCTTCCTGAGGAAACAGCTTGCAGTTTCTCTTGATTCGACTTGACTTGGTTGTACTTTTCATACCTCAAAATATTTTCACTCCGAATTCATTCCTTCTTTCTTTAGTCTATAATCCAAGGGTCTTTTTTATTTGCTTGTTTTATTTTTATGTTTCTTCCAAACTAGAATCACCTTGCTTCTTTTGGGTATACAGAGATTCATCAGGAGGCCCCATAATTACCCCTTGTGTTTGGGGGGGGGGGCAGCTTAAGGGAAAGAAAAGGGTCCTGTCAGTAAGACAAGGAACTCAATCTGCAAAACAAAAGAGATGTGGATTACAAAGAAGGCAAGAAAGAACCAAGGATAAAAACAGAAAAACTATTCCCAAATGCTTGATTTCACTACAGGAGTTATTTAGTGGGATAAACTATGGAAAGATGTCCAAGGAGCATGGGGATGGTATTGTGAAGCCATGACAGGGTTTCTGGGCTCCTGGTATCCCTCACAGAGATATGATGGTATGGTCAAACACTTAGATAAATATTACTGAGGCTAGATTGCCACAGTAAGGGGAACAGGACTGGGAGAGGTTGGTGTGTGAGCATAGAAAACCACATTATCATCTCTGAGAAAACAGGCAGTCTGATGTTCCAGGTACCTACTGGAAATCTCGGCTGAATTATAGTGATAAATACAGTTAACTTGATACATTTTAAAAGTGTCTTGAGGGGTGCCTGGGTGGCTCAGTTGGTTAAGCCTCTGCCTTCAGCTCAGGTCATGATCTCAGGGTCCTGGGATTAAGCCCCACATCGGGAATCTCTGCTTTTCGGGGAGCCTGCTTCCCCCCCCAACCCCCTGCCTGCCTCTCTGCCTACTTGTGATGTCTCTCTCTGTCAAATAAATAAATTAAAGTGTCTTGAAGTTTTTGTTATTAGGATATCCAAAGAGGTCTCTATAATCTGGAAAGTGATTATTAAAACACTGTTATATCTGAAGACTTTCTGTGCCTTATACACAATTGGGAATGAGTAGTGGGAGAGGGTACAAATGCAGTTTTGACATTTTTTTATATGGTGGGATTTTCCCACCACCAGAAGTCCTCATTTGGCCCTTAATCACCTTGAATCCCAGTATCTTGGAGAGTTTAGGGATATGAGGGAAGAAGAATCATTCTGTCTGGGACTAAGGGGCTTCCCTGCCCCTGTGTACCCCTAGGTTGTCTGTAGGCAGGTGTGAGGTCAAGATTGGTTTTATTTCTAACCAGAAGAATCAATATGCTCTTGACTTACAAGTTAGGGGACTTAGATTCTAGGGTTGGTGTGGTCTTTTTTATCTTTGGAAAAGTCTCTTCTGTCCTCTCTGCTGCAATTTTCTTAGAACACAAAATAAATGACTTGGATAAATTTGAAAAGCCTTTCTACTCTACTATTCTGAGATTATCATTCAAGAAGGTTGGGGGATATTGCCTTTTTGTGCCTATGGGTTTTTGGTCCTTGTTGTTGTTTTAAATTCTAAGTCTATTCCTTGTCAGATACCTTGTAAAGTGATGTTTTTATTAACAGTCCTTTTAAATAATTCGAATGGTCACCTGCCAGCCAATGCTAATGTCCCTGGGAGTGTGGGGGCTGGTGGGCCTCTGCTGGGCAGACTGTATTTTTATTCTTCAACCATAATGATATCTTGATAGTCTTAATCTTTATGGGTCTCAGTGGACTGCTTTGTGGCTTTGCTCACATCTCGTTTGGAAGCCTCTGAGTCACCAAGGCTTCTCTCACTAGTTACTTTACCTCAAGGGCCCCTGTGGTGTCGCCAAGCTGCCGAGGAGGTGTTACTGTACTCTTTGGTATCTTTTCCTCTTCAACCGATAGAAGATGCTACCTGGCTTTTAACACACAGTTTCGATGAAGCAAGCTCTCCCATTGTGGTGCCGTTGTGATGAGGGCTGTCCCCAGCAACATGAGCACCGTGTTCCCAGAAGGCAAATGCTGAAGAGGACCTGCTTTCACACGGACCTGTGACCAGTTTTTGTTAAGATAAAATACACCTGCCCAGGCACACGGAAGCAGGCTTGAGAAACTTGCTTTAAGCATCCTGCTTTTTCATAATACACTTATTATACTTATAAAATCTTCATTAAGAAACCTTCAAAGAATGAAAAAAAGCAAAAGATGAAAAAGACAGACTTGGAGAGCAAATAAGAGAGGGGAGCTATCTCCATAGAGAGAGAGGGAGGTCCGTGTGGCGATCCACCACCAGCTGACTTGCGGCCAGCAGCCGGCCACTGGCACAGTTTCTTCTCATACCAATATTGGTGTCGTTATACAGTAAGAGTCCAATGGCTATTCAAGTACAGGCGATGGGGAATTTAACTTACTTCAGTGCCCTATTTGATGATTGCCTCAAAGATTCATTGACCTGCTCGTATTAGGTACACTTAACAATGAAATGGTGAATCTTGCGTCCAATTTTGCCTCTCATTATGGGTGTTTGGTCCATATTTGAGTTAATTTAGCACAGGACCACTTCCAAAACCAAACGTGGTCACATTTTTCAACTCTGTTGTTGGTCGTCAGGCTTCAGATGAGATGATGGGATCTGACAAGTACCAGTGGGGGGAAGGGAAGGATGGTGCGTGTGGATAGATAGATGGATAGAAAGATAGATAGATAGAGAGGGAAGAAGAGAGAGGGGGAAAGGAAGAGAGAGTGCCACACTCATTCACACAGCAGGCTCAGTGTGACAGACCGCTGCTAACAAGCATGAGTGCATCCTCCATTTCCATATAAATGTAGAATCTGACATTTTCTAGGGGTCAGTGATGAAACCAATTCATTAAAATTCCAAGAGAATAGTAATCTTTATCTCAGGATCTCTTGGTTGAAAAGGTTCTCCTCTTATTCAGTTTTATCTTTTTCTATCCCTCAGTCATTTGTTAAGTTGTGTACATAGGACCCTGAAAAGCTGCATCCACTAGGCTTCCACTGAGTTGTAAGAGGAATGGGATATAAGTAACAATGTGTACTGTTCTCTGCAGAAAGTACAGTTTTTTTAAGAATGTGAAAGGAACAGGCACAACCTAAAATTTGGCTCATGAACCATTCCTTTTCCTCTGAGAGAAAGAGGCTGCAAGGTCTGTTAGTGTAGCTTCTCGGCTAGCCATGCCCCAGCCTACCAGGCTTTGGCATAGCAAGGTGCCTTCCTCTTACACGGGAATTAGAAATGCCTTATCTGCTGTGCTCTGGACTAAAGTCTGGCTGCTGCGGGAACATAGAAATGCCCTGATTCCTTGGGGAAATGTGCTGGACCATGGTACCTTATCTCATAGTCTGCCATGGGGGTAGAGAATTGAATTTTTGAAAGCACAATAATCTACTTAAAGTTTGTTTGGTGAATAGCTATATGAAGTGAGTTATTTATGAACTTGAGAAATGGAGAACCTCTTGAGGCTTTAGCTGCGCAGAGGTTGGTTAATGCAATAAAGAGCTCTTAAAGGTTTAGTGGGGATTAAAGAATTTTTGAATTGCAAACATTCAGAAATATTAGACAAATGGGAAAGGGGTCAAAACCACGGAGGGAGGTAGAACAAACGCAAGAAGGAGTCAAGGCCATTAAAGAAAGATTGATCTTTGTTTAAAGGAGGAGTTATCTCTTGATAAAGGAAAACACCTTTGAGAATGTCAGGGGCAGGAACTTTAGTTAGGAGCCTTGAAAATGCCCATGTGAAGGAGGAAAGTGAAGTCAAGGTTAGTAATTTTGAGGTTTAGGTCAGAGATGATACATTATAGTATGAATTATTTTTCAATTCATCATGCTGGGCTCCTAGTGGAATATCTTTATCTGAGATCTGTGTGTTTAGTTCGGCAAGTTGTTTGCTTGTCATATCTCTATCTTGTCCTGTCTAAAACTTCCGGTGGATATGTTCTCAATTTTCTCTATTAATGCATTAATATTCTTTTTGTTCTGTGGTACTTTTGTTGTTACTCTAGAAGTTGTCTCAATTTTATTTTCCGAACTTACTATTGAGAATTTTTTATTTCAGCTGTCATTTTTTTTCCCTATACTTTTTAAAAAATGAAGATATTTTTTAGACTTGTTTTAGTTTTGTAGGAGAACTGTGGGGTAAGGTACAAAGATTTCCTGCAATTCTCACACATGCAGAGCTTCCCCCATTAGCAACATCCCCTACCAGAGTGGTACATTTATTATAATTGATGAACTTAATTATGACATCATTATCGCCCAAAGTCCATAATTTACATTAGGGCTAGCTCTTGGTGTTGCGAAGGTTATGGTATGGACAAATGTGTAATGACATATAGCCATCACTATGGTATCATACAGGGTACTTTCCCTACCCTAAATACCTGTACTCTATCTCTTCATCCATTCCCTGCACACGTAATCTCTCTTTCTTAAGTTTTGATTGTGGCTTTCAATTATTTCCTGCCTGCAGTATCTTCTATCTGTTAGTATTAATCTCCACTATTTTGGAGTTTCCTTCTCCTCTACCTTTTGTCTGTTTTAGTAAGCCCTTTTTATTGAATTTATTTGATTCTGTCTCTGTCTTCCATGTTAGAGGCTGCCCTTAAATATATGCTAATCCCTGGTAGTCTCGCAGTATGTCTTAGAGACTTACTTATTCACATATCCATTGTAAAACATAAGAAAATAAAGTTCTTGTTCCTTTATAAATTATAATTTTAATCTAGATATATGCTATTTAATATATATGCCTAATATATTATAAATTACACAAAATATATTTTATTTATATTATTTTAAATATCACAAAACACAGAAGTATAGATATTTTTCTATTGCTGTAGGACAAACTAACGTAAACTAATTGTTTAAAACAACATCCACTTACTAGCTCGTAGTTCTGTGGTCAGAAGTATGAGTGAGTTTGGCTGGGGTCCCTGCTTAGGGTCTTACAATGCCAAAATTATGGTGTTGGCTAGCTTGGGGTTTTATCTGGAGACTTTGGGAAAGAGTTTGCTTCCAAGTTTTACTCTGGTTGTTGCCAGACTTCAGTTCAATGCAACTGTAGGACTCAGGTCCCTGGTCCCACCATTTTTTTTTTTTTTTTCAAACTAAATATCTTTATTAACATAATTGAAAACTGACATATATTTCTCAAAATTAATATAAATTAACTGTTGAGCAATTTGGCCCATTGTTTCTTTTTTTTCACATTTTTTTAAATTTTATTTTTTATAAACATATAATATATTGTTATCCCCGGGGGTACAGGTCTGTGAATCGCCAGGTTTACACACTTCACAGCACTCACCATAGCACATACCCTCCCCAATGTCCATAATTCCACCCACCCCTCCCAACTCCCCTCCCCCCATTAACCCTCAGTTTGTTTTGTGAGATTAAGAGTCACTTATGGTTTGTCTCCCTCCCAATCCCATCTTGTTTCATTTACTCTTCTCCTACCCCCTTAACCCCCCATGTTGCATCTCCTCTCCCTCATATCAGGGAGATCATATGATAGTTGTCTTTCTCTGATTGACTTATTTCGCTAAGCATGATACCCTCTAGTTCCATCCACGTCGTTGCAAATGGCAAGATTTCATTTCTTTTGATGGCTGCATAGTATTCCATTGTGTATATATACCACATCTTCTTTATCCATTCGTCTGTTGATGGACATCTAGGTTCTTTCCATAGTTTGGCTATTGTAGACATTGCTGCTATAAACATTCGGGTGCACGTGCCCCTTCGGATCACTACGTTTGTATCTTTAGGGTAAATACCCAGCAGTGCGATTGCTGGGTCACAGGGTAGTACTATTTTCAACATTTTGAGGAACCTCCATGCTGTTTTCCAGAGTGGTTGCACCAGCTTGCATTCCCACCAACAGTGTAGGAGGGTTCCCCTTTCTCCGCATCCTCGCCAGCATCTGTCATTTCCTGACTTGTTAATTTTAGCCATTCTGACTGGTGTGAGGTGGTATCATTGTGGTTTTGATTTGTATTTCCCTGATGCCGAGTGATGTGGAGCACTTTTTCATGTGTCTGTTGGCCATCTGGATGTCTTCTTTGCAGAAATGTCTGTTCATGTCCTCTGCCCATTTCTTGATTGGATTATTTGTTCTTTGGGTGTTGAGTTTGCTAAGTTCTTTATAGGTTTTAGACACTAGCCCTTTATCCGATATGTCATTTGCAAATATCTTCTCCCATTCTGTCAGTTGTCTTTTGGTTTTGTTAACTGTTTCCTTTGCTGTGCAAAAGCTTTTGATCTTGATAAAATCCCAATAGTTCATTTTTGCCCTTGCTTCCCTTGCCTTTGGCGATGTTCCTAGGAAGATGTTGCTGTGGCTGAGGTCGAAGAGGTTGCTGCCTGTGTTCTCCTCAAGGATTTTGATGGATTCCTTTCTCACATTGAGGTCCTTCATCCATTTTGAGTCTATTTTCGTGTGTGGTGTAAGGAAATGATCCAATTTCATTTTTCTGCATGTGGCTGTCCAATTTTCCCAACACCATTTGTTGAAGAGGCTGTCTTTTTTCCATTGGATATTCTTTCCTGCTTTGTCGAAGATTAGTTGACCATAGAGTTGAGGGTCTATTTCTGGGCTCTCTATTCTGTTCCATTGATCTATGTGTCTGTTTTGTGCCAGTACCATGCTGTCTTGATGATGACAGCTTTGTAATAGAGCTTGAAGTCCGGAATTGTGATGCCACCAACTTTGGCTTTCTTTTTCAATATTGCTTTGGCTATTCGAGGTCTTTTCTGGTTCCATATAAATTTTAGGATTATTTGTTCCATTTCTTTGAAAAAAATGGATGGTACTTTGATAGGAATTGCATTAAATGTGTAGATTGCTTTAGGTAGCATAGACATTTTCACAATATTTATTCTTCCAATCCAGGAGCATGGAACATTTTTCCATTTCTTTGTGTCTTCCTCAATTTCTTTCATGAGTACTTTATAGTTTTCTGTGTATAGATTCTTAGTCTCTTTGGTTAGATTTATTCCTAGGTATCTTATAGTTTTGGGTGCAATTGTAAATGGGATGGACTCCTTAATGTCTCTTTCTTCTGTCTTGTTGTTGGTGTAGAGAAATGCAACTGATTTCTGGGCATTGATTTTATAACCTGACACTTTACTGAATTCCTGTACAAGTTCTAGCAGTTTTGGAGTGGAGTCTTTTGGGTTTTCCACATATAGTATCATATCATCTGCGAAGAGTGATAGTTTGACTTCTTCTTTGCCGATTTGGATGCCTTTAATTTCCTTTTGTTGTCTGATTGATGAGGCTAGGACTTCTAGTACTATGTTGAATAGCAGTGGTGATAACGGACATCCCTGCCGTGTTCCTGACCTTAGCGAAAAAGCTTTCAGTTTTTCTCCATTGAGAATGATATTTGCGGTGGGTTTTTCATAGATGGCTTTGATAATATTGAGGTAGGTGCCCTCTATCCCTACACTTTGAAGAGTTTTGATCAGGAAGGGATGCTGTACTTTGTCAAATGCTTTTTCAGCATCTATGGAGAGTATCATATGGTTCTTGTTCTTTCTTTTATTAATGTGTTGTATCACATTGATTGATTTGCGGATGTTGAACCAACCTTGCAGCCCTGGAATAAATCCCACTTGGTCGTGGTGAATAATCCTTTTAATGTACTGTTGAATCCTATTGGCTAGTATTTTGGCGAGAATTTTTGCATCTGTGTTCATCAAGGATATTGGTCTGTAGTTCTCTTTTTTGATGGGATCCTTGTCTGGTTTTGGGATCAAGGTGATGCTGGCCTCATAAAATGAGTTTGGAAGTTTTCCTTCCATTTCTATTTTTTGGAATAGTTTCAGGAGAATAGGAATTAGTTCTTCTTTAAATGTTTGGTAGAATTCCCCCGGGAAGCCGTCTGGCCCTGGGCTTTTGTTTGTTTGAAGATTTTTGATGACTGTTTCAATCTCCTTACTGGTTATGGGTCTGTTCAGGCTTTCTATTTCTTCCTGGTTCAGTTGTGGTAGTTTATATGTCTCTAGGAATGCATCCATTTCTTCCAGATTGTCAAATTTGTTGGCGTAGAGTTGCTCATAGTATGTTCTTATAATTGTCTGTATTTCTTTGGTGTTCGTTGTGATCTCTCCTCTTTCATTCATGATTTTATTTATTTGGGTCCTTTCTCTTTTCTTTTTGATAAGTCTGGCCAGGGGTTTATCGATCTTATTAATTCTTTCAAAGAACCAGCTCCTAGTTTCGTTGATTTGTTCTATTGTTTTTTTGGTTTCTATTTCATTGATTTCTGCTCTGATCTTTATGATTTCTCTTCTCCTGCTGGGTTTAGGGTTTCTTTCTTGTTCTTTCTCTAGCTCTTTTAGGTGTAGGGTTAGGTTGTGTACCTGAGACCTTTCTTGTTTCTTGAGAAAGGCTTGTACCGCTATATATTTTCCTCTCAGGACTGCCTTTGTTGTGTCCCACAGATTTTGAACCGTTGTGTTTTCATTATCATTTGTTTCCATGAATTTTCTCAACTCTTCTTTAATTTCCTGGTTGACCCATTCATTCTTTAGAAGGATGCTGTTTAGTCTCCATGTATTTGGGTTCTTTCCAAATTTCCTCTTGTGATTGAGTTCTAGCTTCAGAGCATTGTGGTCTGAAAATATGCAGGGAATGATTCCAATCTTTTGATAATGGTTGAGACCTGATTTAGGACCGAGAATGTGATCTATTCTGGAGAATGTTCCATGTGCACTAGAGAAGAATGTGTATTCTGTTGCTTTGGGATGAAATGTTCTGAATATATCTGTGATGTCCATCTGGTCCAGTGTGTCCTTTAAGGCCTTGATTTCCTTGTTGATCTTTTGCTTGGATGATCTGTCCATTTCAGTGAGGGGAGTGTTAAAGTCCCCTACTATTATTGTATTATTGTCGACGTGTTTCTTTGATTTTGTTATTAATTGGTTTATATAGTTGGCTGCTCCCACGTTAGGGGCATAGATATTTAAAATTGTTAGATCTTATTGTTGGACAGATCCTTTGAGTATGATATAGTGTCCTTCCTCATCTCTTATTATAGTCTTTGGCTTAAAATCTAATTGATCTGATATAAGGATGGCCTGCTTTCTTCTGATGTCCATTAGCATGGTAAATTCTTTTCCACCCCCTCACTTTAAATCTGGAGGTGTCTTCGGGTTTAAGATGAGTTTCTTGTAGGCAACATATAGATGGGTTTTGTTTTTTTATCCATTCTGATACCCTGTGTCTTTTGATTGGGGCATTTAGCCCATTAACATTCAGGGTAAGTATTGAGAGATATGGATTTAGTGCCATTGTATTGCCTGTAAGGTGACTGTTATTGTATATTGTCTCTGTTTCTTTCTGATCTACTACTTTTAGGGTCTCTCTTTGCTTAGAGGACCCCTTTCAATATTTCCTGTAGAGCTGGTTTGGTGTTTGCAAATTCTTTCAGTTTTTGTTTGTCCTGGAAGCTTTTAATCTCTCCTCCTATTTTCAATGATAGCCTAGCTGGATATAGTATTCTTGGCTGCATGTTTTTCTCGTTTAGTACTCTGAATATATCATGCCAGCTCTTTCTGGCCTGCCAGGTCTCTGTGGATAAGTCTGCTGCCAATCTACTATTTTTACCATTGTACATTACAGACTTCTTTTCCCGGGCTGCTTTCAGGATCTTCTCTTTGTCACTAAGACTTGTAAATTTTACTATTAGGTGACGGGGTGTGGACCTATTCTTATTGATTTTGAGGGGGGTTCTCTGAACCTGCTGGATTTTGATGCTTGTTCCCTTTGCCATATTGGGGAAACTCTCTCCAATAATTCTCTCCAATATACCTTCTGCTCCCCTCTCTCTTTCTTCTTCTGGAATCCCAATTATTCTAATGTTGTTTTGTCTTATGGTGTCACTTATCTCTCGAATTCTCCCCTCGTGGTCCAGTAGCTGTTTGTCCCTCTTTTGCTCAGCTTCTTTATACTCTGTCATTTGGTCTTCTATATTGCTAATTCTTTCTTCTGCCTCATTTATCCTAGCAGTGAGAGCCTCCATTTTTGATTGCACCTCATTAATAGCTTTTTTGATTTCTACTTGGTTAGATTTTAGTTCTTTTATTTCTCCAGAAAGGGCTTTTATCTCTCCGGAGAGGGTTTCTCTAATATCTTCCATGCCTTTTTCGAGCCCGGCTAGAACCTTGAGAATCGTCATTCTGAACTCTAGATCTGACATATTACCAATGTCTGTATTGATTAGGTCCCTAGCCTTTGGTACTGCCTCTTGTTCTTTTTTTTTGTGGTGAATTTTTCCGCCTTGTCATTTTGTCCAGATAAGAGTAGATGAAGGAGCTGGGACGCCTGGGTGGCTCAGTTGGTTAAGCACCTGCCTTCGGCTCAGGTCATGATCCCAGCATCCTGGGATCGAGTCCCACATCGGGCTCCTTGCTCATCAGGGAGCCTGCTTCTCCCTCGGCCTCTGCCTGCCATTCTGTCTGCCTGTGCTTGTTCTCTCTCCCTCTCTCTCTCTCTGACAAATAAATAAATAAAATCTTTAAAAAAAAAAAAGAGTAGATGAAGGAGCAAGTAAAATACTAAAAGGGTGACAACAACCCCAGGAAAATATGCTTTAGCCAAATCAGAAGAGATCCCAAATCGTGAGGGGGGAGAAAGGGGATAAAAAGAGGTTCAGAAAGAAGAAGGAAAAAAAAAAGAAACAATTAAAAAAAGACAACCAATAAAGAAAAAATATAAAAAGGAAAAAAATATATATACGTATATTAGATAAGCTAGTTAAAAAACGTTAAAAAAGAAAAGGGTAAAAGTTAAAAAAAATTAGCAGAAGAAGAAAAATAAATTGAAAAAGAATGAAAAATTAAATTAACTGCAAGGCTAAAGAATCATGGGGAGAAAGCCATGAGTTCCGTGCTTTGCTTTCTCCTCCTTTGGAATTCCACTGCTCTCCTTGGTATTGAAACTGCACTCCTTGGTCAGTGAACTTGTTCCTGGCTGGGTTTCTTGTTGATCTTCTGGGGGAGGGGCCTGTTGTAGTGATTCTCAAGTGTCTTTGCCCCGGGCGGAGTTGCACCGCCCTTACCCGGGCCGGGCTGAGTAATCCGCTCGGGTTCGCTTTCGGGAGCTTTTGTTCCCTGAGCGCTTTCCGTAGAGTTCCGGAGGGCGGGAATGAAGATGGCGGCCTCCCGGTCTCCGGCCCGGAGGAGCTGAGAGCCCGGGGCCCCACTCCTCAGTGCGCCCTCAGAGAACAGCGCCCAATTACTCCCGTCACCCTGCCTTCGGCCGCGCTCCGAGCTGACCGAGCCTGCGACCGGTTCAAGGTAACCCCGAGCTGAGAGTCACTCCTCGGCTCTGTCTCTGTAGCCGGCTTCCCCGTTCTAATACCTGTAAGCTCTGCGACACTCAGACACCCCCGATCCTTCTGTGACCCTGCGGGACCTGAGGCCACGCTGACCCCGCGTGGGCTTCACCCCGGTTAAGCCTCTGGAGCGATGTCCCTCAGCGGAACAGACTCTTAAAAGTCCCGATTTTGTGCTTCGTTGCTCCGCCGCTTGCCGGGAGCCGGCCCCTCCCCCCGCGGTCTATCTTCCCGTTGCTTTGGATTCACTTCTCTGCCAGTCCTACCTTTCCGAAAGTGGTTGATTTTCTGTTTCTAGAGTTGCTGTTCTTCTTCTCTTCGATCTCCCGTTGGATTTGTAGGTGTTTGCAATCTTTAGATAAGCTATCTAGCTGATCTCCCGCTACATGAAGTAGTCTCAGCCTGCTACTTCTCCGCCATCTTGACTCCTCCCCCCCCACCATTTTAATAGTAGCAATAGCATGTCAAATCCTTTTGTGCATTCTCTGACTTCCTTTTTTGCTATCAGCCAGAAGATGCTCTCCACTTTTAGAGGTCTCATGTGATTTGTTTGAGCCAAATCCAGATACTTTTTTTTTTGTCATATAATAGTCATGCGATTGATTTCATACTCATGGATTCCCTCCACACAGTTCCACTCATACTCCCCTTACTCCAAAAGCAAGGGTCATCAAGCTCATTCTTAGAATTTTGCCTACTACACTTACCAAGATAAATGAAGCACAGTCAGGGGTGCTGCTTACAATGGGAAGGAGATGGCAGGGAGCAAGGGCTCCCTAATCAGACTCTCATCTAGTCCTTGGTAGAATTCCCACCTCTTACGGCCACTTACAGTGGTAACTGGTGCCTTTGATTCCTGACTACTTCCTGGGTTCTGTAGCCTGAATCAGCACACCCTCTGTAGCCATGTTGGTGCAGATCTTCCTGCTGTGCTAAATTAAGGATTTGTGTGCTTTCCTTCTTCTGAAGGTTTGTTGACATCTTTGTCTGCAGTTCATCTCCTCTATTACTGTTATTGTATGTTTCTACCGTCTTATTGCTTTACTATCTTTAAACCTTGCTAACATGGATACAACAGATCTTCTTCTGGATTAGCAGTCCCTTGTATAAAACATGCAATTTAATGATGGTACAAAACAGGACTGAATTAGGTAGAAATTGACATGAAATCAGAGATGCAAAGTTTCTGATTCTTTTTGTAACATTGCTACTCCTCTCATAGGTTCATGAGTTTTCCTTTGAAGAGATAGTTTTCCTTAAAACATTAAAACATGTTATCTAGCCAGAAATATTTATTGAATCATTGAGGTAATTTTTAACAATATATCAAGAAGCTAGATAACATCTGGACGTTTTGGTTTTTTTCAATGTGGGTAGTATTCTGTCAATATGTTTTAAAGCCTTGTTTAAAACTGAGTTTTCTTAAATTTAAAATATTGTCTTTAGTTGGTAACATAAAATATTTAAATATGAAGCCTCAAAGGCATTCATAGCATTGCCGCTGCATTGTTTTATTGAATGTACTTTTTGATGTCCCTCAAGCTTTTTCAAATGCTTTATACATTTTCTCAAATAAATTCTTAAGACTGAAGCAGTACTTAATATAAACCAGAAGCAACAAAATTATGCATTCCCTTCCTCCTCTTTAACAAAACAATCTGATTTAAATCTGATGTGGTACTGTGAAGAACTTTTTTATTAAGATATTGTTATTACTTCTAATTTAGAGATAGTCCAAGCTATTTGGTGAATACAGCTGTTCAAACTGAATATAGAAGGAATGTGCCTCAAATAAAGGCCATGTATAGAAAGCTCACAGCTAACATCATCCTCAAAGGTCAAAAGTTGAGAACTTCTTCTCTAAGGTCAGGAACAAGACAAGGATACCTACACAGGCCACTTTATTCATCATACTACTGGGAGTCCTAGCCCATAGTTACCAGACAAGAGAAAGAAATAAGAGGCATCCAAATCAGAAAGGAAGAAGTAAACTTGTCTCTATGTGTAGATGACATGATATTCGAGGTGGAAAACCCTAAAAACTGCACCTAAAAACCTGTTAAAATATTAAACAAATTCAGTTAAGTTGTAGGACAAAATCAATACACAATGGATGGTTAGAAAGAGAATTAAGGAAATAATCCTACTTATAATTGCAAAAAAAAAAAAAGAATAAAATACTTAGGGTAAATTTAACCAAGGTGGAAGATCTGTGCACTGAAAACTAGAAAACACTGATGAAAGAAACTGAAGACACAAATAAATGGAAAAATATTCCATGCTCATGGAATAGATGAACTAATATGAAACTATCCATACTATACAATGTAATCTACAGAGTCAGTGAAATGGTTACCAAAATTCCAATGGCACTTTTCACAGAATTAGGAAAAACAACCCTGGAATTTGTATGGAACTGCAAACGACTGGACAGCCAAAACAATCTTGAAAAAGAACAATAAAGTTGGAGACATCACACTTCCTGATTTTATTTTATTTTTTTAAAATAAAATATTTATTTGACAGAGATCACAAGTAGGCAGAGAGGCAGGTGGAGAGAGAGGGGGAAGCAGGCTCCCTGTGGAGCAGAGAGCCCGATGTGGGGCTCGATCCCAGGACCCTGGGATCATGACCTGAGCTGAAGGCAGAGGCTTAACTCACTGAGCCACCCAGGCGCCCCACACTTCCTGATTTTAAACTATATTACAAAGCTAAAGCAATTAAAACAGTATGATATTGACATAAACACAGACACAGATTAGAGAAATGGAATAGAGGGCCCAGAAATAAAGCTCTGCATACGTGGTTGATTAACTTATGACAAAGGAGCCAAGAGTATACAATAGGGAAGGACAGTCTCTTCAATAAATGGTGTTGGCAGAATTTAACAGCCACATGTGAAGGAATGAAATTGGACGCGTATCTTACACCAAACACATAAATAAACTCAAAATGGACTAAATACTTGAACGTTAGACTCCTAGAAGGAAATATAGGAGTAAGCTTTTTGACATTGTTCTGGGCAATGAGTTTTTGTATCTGACTCTAAAAGCAAAGGCAACAAAAGCAAAAATAAAGAAGTGGGAGTATGTCAAACTAGAACTCTTCTGCACAGCAAAGGAAACCATCAGCAAAATGAAGGCAAACTACAGAATGGGAGAAAATACTTAAAATTCATGTATTCTAATATTTAACAATTTCATACAACTCCATACCAAACCAAACAAAAACAAAAACAGTCTAAATAAGCAGTCTAAGTAAGAAATGGGCAGAGGAACTAAACAGACATTTTTTCAGAGAAGACCTACAGATGGCCATCTATATGAAAAGATCCTTGACATCAATCAGTGGGATACACATCAAAACCACATGAGATACTGCCTCACACTTGTTTGAATGACTGACATAAAAAAAGACAAATGAAAACAAGTGTTGGCGAGGATGTAGAGAAAAGGGAACCCTGTGCCCTGTTGGTGGGAATATAAGTTGGTGCAACCACTATGGAAAACAGTATGGAGGTGCCTCAGAAAGCTAAAAACAGAACCAGCATGTGATTCAGCAATTCCAGTTCTGGGTATATATCCAAAAGAAATGAAAATAGAATCTCAAAGAGATACCCTATGTTCATTGAAGCATTTTTTTTTTTTACAACAGCCAAACATGGAAATGAGTGATGGATGAAGGGATAAAGAAAATACAGTACATATATACAATGGAATATTATTCAGCCACAAGAAAGAAAATTTTTCCATTTGCAGAACCATGGATGGAACTTGTGGGCATTATGCTAGGTGAAATAAGTCAGACAGAGAAAGACAAATACTGCATGTGGTACCATTTATATATGGAATCTAAAACAAAACAAAAAACAGAATAAATAAACACATGAAACAAAACAGAAATAGACTTATAGATATAGGAAATAAACTATTGGTTACCAGAGGATGAATGGTTGGAAGTGGGTAAAATAAGTAAAAGAGATTAAGAGGTACAGATTTCCATTTATAAAACATATAAGTCACAGGGATATAAAGTACGGCATAGGGGATATAATTAATAACATTGTAATAATTTTGTATGGTGATAAGTGGTCATTATTGTGAGGATCATTTCATAATGTGTAAAAATATTGAATTATTATGATGTACACCTGAAACTAATAAGATATATCAATTATACTTCAATAAAAAGAGCTTGTTTCTTAAAAAAAAAAAGAATTTCATCCAGGCAGACTGAACTTTTCCCTTCTCCTCTCTATAACAGGAAGTTATTTTCTCTTCTCTTCAAGTTGTAGTCAGGAAAGTGAAAATATAAGAAGTTGAGAAAGGATTTATTGGAAGAGCATTTTCTTATGTTTCTCCTTTTCTACCATTGGAGGCGGGTGGGGGGTCGGTGTGCTCTGTGTTATTTCAATCCATCCTATTAGTCTGAGTTGACAAAGCCAACATCTCAGTGTGTTGATAGAACAAAGTTTGTTTTCCACGCACAAGAATTCCACGCAGAGGGGCGCCTGGGTGGCTCAGTGGGTTAAAGCCTCTGCCTTCGGCTCAGGTCATGATCCCAGGGTCCTGGGATCGAGCCCTGCATCAGGCTCTCTGCTCAGCAAGGAGCCTGCTTCCTCCTTTCTCTCTGGCTGTCTCTCTGCCTACTTGTGATCTCTGTCTGTCAAATAAATAAATAAAATCTTTAAAAAAAAAAAAGAATTCCACGCAGATGTGTCTGGTCAGTGCGCTCTCCCAAGCCAGGGGTCCAGGAGGCTTCCATCCAGGAGGTTCCATCATAATTAGCACATGACTTCATAGGTCTTTCTGAAGGAGGAGGAGAGATTATAGAGGATCATAAAGTGACTTCTTAAGGGCCCAACCTAGAAGTAGTCTACACCTCTTTTCCCACATAAACTGCAGTGGAGTCTGGCACATGTTTGGCTATTTATTCAGAATGAAAATGAAATAGTTTGATGAACTTTAATGTGTCAAAATCTGCCCATGTGTTTACTAATTTTCCATTTCACGGTTTCTTCCCTCTATGGAATACACTCACGTTCCCAGGAAGACAACCCCATGTCCTGTCCATTTCCCATATCCAGAATAAAGAGCAGCATTCTTGGGGGGCACGTGGCCTCCTCCTTCAGTTCTCAGTGGGATTCCTTATGGTGTGGCCTCAGAATTGAAAGTATAGTTTATATTGTCCTCAGTCTCCACTAGATAATGATGGAATTGGGACAGAATCATTCCAATAAACACACTAATTTGCGAGGTGAGGAATGGGAGACGTGGGATAGTCATTGGTCTTTGAAAAACTGAAATGCTGCTTGGAGCTGTCACAAAGGCCCTCTAATTTGGGGTTGAGAAGTTCCTTTCATGAGACTGGGCTCCCACTCTCTAGAAGGAATGGTTTTGTTCATTGTTCTCTGCAGCCCTAACTCTACCTTCTCACATTCTCCTTTGGCGTTGGGAATTGATGTCCCTTCTAGGGACTGCCCGACTCTAGCCACCTGCCTGCTGCGGCCTGGGAGGGTTGGAAATATTTGTATTTTAAATAATTCAAAGTTTTTAAAATTTAGACAAATGGTTTCTTTGGCAATGTAACTTCCTCCTTCTTGGTAGCTAGTTATATATGCTAATAACCACACTCAAACTTCTTCCGAAGACATACTTTTCACTCTCAATTTTTTGTTACCTTTCCTCCTCTTTCCCTCTCAACTAAACGGCAGCTATCTTGAGACTGTCTGAAATACTGTGTGGGAAGATCATATTGTTAATCTGGTTTTACCATAAGGTTGAATCACTCCATTCTACTAAAAAGTCTCACTGAGACCTTTCCACTCAAAACTTTTTAAAAATACTACCTCTTATTGACTCTTAATCTCACAAAACAAACTGAGGGTTGCTGGGGGTAGGGGGTAGGGAGAGGGTGGTTGGGTTATGGACATTGGGGAGGGTATGTGCTGTGGTTAGTGCTGTGAAGTGCGTAAACCTGACGATTCACAGACCTGTACCCCTGGGGCGAATAATACATTACATGTTAATAAAAAAATTAAAAAAATATTTAAAATAAAAAAAAATACTACCTCTTATTGTTTGAGGCCTAGAATTAGATTTTTCAGTCATGCAAGGATTTAAATTTCTTAAGTTCTTTCGAAAGTATTTCTTTTTTTATTTCTTTTCAGCATAACAGTATTCATTGTTTTTGCACCACACCCAGTGCTCCATGCAATACGTGCCCTCCCCAACATGCACCACCTGGTTCCCCCAACCTCCCACCCCCCGCCCCTTCAAAACCCTCAGGTTGTTTTTCAGGGTCCATAGTCTCTCATGGTTCACCTCCCCTTCCAATTTCCCTCAGCTCCCTTCTTCTCTCCATCTCCCCATGTCCTCCATGTTATTTGTTATGCTCCACAAATAAGTGAAACCATATGATAATTGACTCTCTCTGCTTGACTTATTTCACTCAGCATAATCTCTTCCAGTCCCGTCCATGTTGCTACAAAAGTTGGGTATTCATCCTTTCTGATAGAGGCATAATACTCCATAGTGTATATGGACCACATCTTCCTTATCCGTTTGTCCATTGAAGGGCATCTTGTTCTTTCCACAATTTGGTGACCATAGCCATTTGTGCTATAAACATTGGGGTACAGATGGCCCTTCTTTTCACTACATCTGTATCTTTGGGATAAATACCCAGTAGTGCAATTGCAGGGTCATAGGGAAGCTCTATTTTTAATTTCTTAAGGAATCTCCACACTGTTCTCCAAAGTGGCTGCACCAACTTGCATTCCCACCAACAATGTAAGAGGGTTCCCCTTTCTCCACATCCTCTCCAACATATGTTGTTTCCTGTCTTGCTCATTTTGGCCATTCTAACTGGTATAAGGTGGTATCTCAATGTGGTTTTAATTTGAATCTCCATGATGGCTAGTGACGATGAACATTTATTCATGTGTCTGATAGCCATTTGTATGTCTTCATTGGAGAAGTGTCTGTTCATATCTTCGCCCATTTTTTGATATGATTATCTGTTTTGTTTGTGTTGAGTTTGAGGAGTTCTTTATAGATCCTGGATATCAGCCTTTTGTCTGTACTGTCATTTGCAAATATCTTCTCCCATTCCATGGGTTGCCTCTTTGTTTTCTTGACTATTTCCTTTGCTGTGCAGAAGCTTTTGATGAGATTGAAGCAGTGATCAAAAACCTCCCAAAAAATAAGAGCCCAGGACCTGACAGATTCCCTGGGGAATTCTACCAAACTTTCAAAGAAGAAATAACACCTATTCTCCTGAAGCTGTTTCAAAAAATTGAAGCAGAAGGAAAACTTCCAGACTCTTTCTATGAAGCCAGCATTACCCTGATCCCCAAACCAGGCAAAGACCCTACCAAAAAGAGAATTTCAGACCAATATCACTGATGAATATGGATGCAAAGATTCTCAACAAGATCCTAGCAAACAGGATCCAATAGCACATTAAAAAGATTATCCACCATGACCAGGTGGGATTCATCCCTGGGTTACAAGGATGGTTCAACATTCGCAAATCAATCAATGTGATAGAACAAATCAATAAGAGAAGAGAGAAGAACCACATGGTCCTCTCAATTGATGCAGAAAAAGCATTTGACAAAATCCAGCATCCATTCCTGATTAAAACGCTTCAAAGTATAGGGATAGAGGGAACATTCCTGAACTTCATAAAATCTATCTATGAAAGACCCACAGCAAATATCATCCTCAATGGGAAAAAGCTTGCAGCCTTCCCGTTGAGATCAGGAACACGACAAGGATGCCCACTCTCACCACTCTTGTTCAACATAGTATTAGAAGTCCTAGCAACAGCAATCAGACAACAAAGAGAAATAAAAGGTATCCAAATTGTAATGAAGAAGTCAAACTCTCTCTCTTCGCAGATGACATGATTCTTTATATTGAAAACCCAAAAGACTCCACCCCCAAACTACTAGAACTCATATAGCAATTCAGTAACGTGGCAGGATACAAAGTCAATGTACAGAAATCAGTGGCTTTCTTATACACTAACAATGAAAATACAGAAAGGGAAATTAGAGAATCGATTCCATTTACTATAGCACCAAGAACCATAAGATACCTGGGAATCAACCTAACCAAAGAGGTAATGGATCTGTACTCGAGGAACTACAGAACACTCATGAAAGAAATTGAAGAAGACACAAAAAGATGGAAGACCATTCCATGCTCTTGGATCGGAAGAATAAACATTGTTAAAATGTCTATACTGCCTAGAGCAATCTATAGTTTTAATGCCATTCCCATCAAAATTCCACCGGTATTTTTCAAAGAGCTGGAGTAAATAATCCTAAAATTTGTATGGAATCAGAAGATCAGAAGAATCGCTAAGGAAATGTTGAAAAACAAAAATAAAACTGGGGGCATCACGTTACCTGATTTCAAGCTTTACTACAGAGCTGTGATCACCAAGACAGCATGGTACTGGCATAAAAACAGACACATAGACCAGTGGAACAGAGTAGAGAGCCCAGATATGGACCCTCAACTCTATGGTCAAATAATCTTCAACAAAACAGGAAAAAATATACAGTGGAAAAAAGACAGTCTCTTCAATAAATGGTGCTGGGAAAACTGGACAACTATATGTAGAAGAATGAAACTCGACCATTCTTTTACACCGTACACAAAGATAAACTCGAAATGGATAAAAGACCTCAAAGTGAGATAGGAATCCATCAGAATCCTAGAGGAGAACATAGGCAGTAACCTCTTCAATATCAGCCACAGCAACTTCTTTCAAGATATGTCTCCAAAAGCAAAGGAAACAAAAGCGAAAATGAACTTTTGGGACTTCATCAAGAAAGTATTTCTTATTTATTATCTTTTTCATGAAATATTTGCTATATAAAACCAATACCAACTAGTGTACACTTAAAATTTTTGTTTATTCATCCTTTTGCTCTAAAGCTATATGTTCAGTAGGTATACAAGTATGCCTGCAAAGGTATGGTAAACAACTTTTTTTTGTTTTTTTTGCAATGATTCAATTGTGTTTATCAAGCAGAAGAAGCTAATTTCAAATGGTTACATACTATACGATTCCATTAGATGATATTCTGGAAAAGACAAAACTAAAAGGGACAGAGAACAGACCAGTGATTGCTAAGTGATAAAGGTAGGGAGAGGGTCTGACTGCAAAGGGGAGCATGAGAGAATTCTTGGGATATTAGGATTGTTCTGCATACTGTTAATGGTTGTTACAAGAATCTATGCATATATTAAAACTCATAGTACTAGGGAGCTTGGGTGGCTCAGTTGGTTAAGCAACTGCCTTAGGCTCAAGTCATGATCCCGGAGTCCTGGGCTCAAGTCCTGCATCAGGCTCCGAGCTCCACGGGGAGTCTGCTTCTCTCTCTAACCTTCTCCTTTCTCATGCTGTCTCTCTCTCAAATAAATAAAATCTTCAAAAAAATTTTAAAAAATGTTTAAAAAAGCAATTTAAAAAGAACTGAAGTATAATTAACAAATTGTTATATTAGCTTCAGGTGTATAATATAATGATACAACAATTCTATACATCACTCAGTACTCCTCATGATAAGTGTACTCTTTTTTTTTTAAAAGATTTTATTTATTTGTTTATTTGACAGACAGAGATCATTAATAGACAGAGAGGCAGGCAGAGATAGAGGAGGAAGCAGGCTCCCCGCCGAGCAGAGAGCCTGATGTGGGGCTCAATCCCAGGACCCTGAGATCATGACCTGAGCTGAAGGCAGAGGCTTAACCCACTGAGCCACCCAGGCGCCCCATGATAAGTGTACTCTTAACCCCTTCACCTACTTCACCCATCTTCCACCCACCCCCCATCTGGCAATCAGGAATTTGTTCTCTGTATTTAAGTTTGGTTTTTGGTGTCTCTTTTTCTTCCTTTGTTTTGTTTCTTAAATTCCACATATGAGTGAAATCATATGATATTTGTCTTTCTCTGACTGACTTGTTTCGCTTAGCATAATACTCTCTAGCTCCACCCATGTTGTTGTAAATGGCAAGATCTTATTCTTTTTTATGGCTGAGTAATATTCTTTTCTTAATCTTTTTTTATGGCTGAGTAATATTCCGATATAGTTGTGTGTGTGGGTATGCGTGTGTATGTGTGTATATATATGTATATAAACCACAACTTTATCCATTCATCTATCAGTGGACATTTGGGCTGCTTCCATATATTAGCTGTTGTAAACAGGGATGCATATATCTTTTCAAATTAGTATTTTTGCTTTCCTTCGGTAAATGGCAGCAGTGGAATTACTGGATCATATCGTTATTCTATTTTTAAGTTTTTGAAGAAACTCCATACTGTTCTCCACAGTGGCTGAACCAGTCAGCATTCCTACCAACAGTGATGAGGGTGCCTTTTTTCCCCACATCTTCACTGACACTTGTTATTTCCTATGTTGTTGAATTTAGCCATTCTGACAGGTGTAAGGTGATATCTCCTTATGGTTTTGCTTTGCATTTCCCTCGGATTAGTGATGTTGAGCATCTTTTCATGTGTCTGTTGGCCACTTGTAGATCTTCTTTGGAGAGATGTCTGTTCAGGTGCTCTGCCCGTGTTTTCACTAGATATATTGTTCTTTTGGTGTTGAGTTCTATAAGTTTTTCCTGTACTTTGGATATTAACCCCTTATCATATTTATCATTTCCAAATATCTTCTCTCAATCAGTAAGTTTGGTAAGCAACATTTTTTAACCATCTTATGATCGCTGCGTAACATAAATAATTGCTTTTATATCTATCTTCAATATTAGTTGTCTAGGTTGCCTGCTGCCTGACTAACAAGATACCACCATCTATTTTAGGTTTTTCTCTGCATCATTCCATTTCTGGATATAGGTCTGTATTCATGTGAGTAGATTATCTGGTCTAGCAAACATAAAAACTTATCTTTTTATGCATATAGAATCCAGTGTATATATTCATAATGGGCTGGTTAGCCTGGATGATTCTCCAAGTGAGGAGGTGGGAATCCAGGAATCACGTGGTCTGTCTCCTACAACCAGTGGCTTGTGTATTCAGTGATAAAAGGGAAGAGATAATATGAAGGAGTGCAGAGGATAGTTTAAGCTCTAGGAATGGAAAATGCAAACATCTCACCCATATTCCACTGTCCAGAACAAGTATCATTTTCTTAAGCAATGCAAGTGAGAAGAGTTTCAAGGGGGTCATGGGGAAGGCTTTGATATGTTTCTCCTAGAGGAGGCAACAGAGCAAAGAAAAAAGAGGTGAACATCTGCTGGTAGTGGAGTAGGGTTGTGTATGTTTTCTCCTGGATTTGGAGAACTTCTCAGTGGGAACTGCCCGGGATCATCTTAAATGGTATCCTTCCTAGGAGGACTATATAGAGAGCAGAAAGTCAGCCCAATGCAAAGAGTCGGGTTAACCATACAAAACTAGTAGCTGAGAGCGTCAATTTTAGGGAACCACTGGAGGGAGAAAAAAATCACCAAAGCAGCCAAGGAAGCTTTTTTCCAGGAGTCTCTAGCAAGGAGGAACTCTAGGGGAACAAAAAGTCCCACCAAAGGAAAAACCAGTGACTGTGCACCTGATACGTCCAGAGGGAAACTAACAGATTGCAACTCTTCTCACCACTTTGTACTCCGCACAATGCTTTGGAAGTGTAAGCTCTTTTATAATGCTAATTTTTGGATGTGTTTGGACACTTAGCAGAGCTGCTATAAATCTTTCTCACTCAGGATTTTATGTTTCTTTTTCTTCGACCTGGAATAACCTAGATAGGTCTTATACGGCACCTGTGTAGCAAAGTATATTTGAAATTGTAGACCAGTTCAGAAAAAATTTACAATCTGCCAAGCTTTTCTAAACAAAAGTTATTCTACTCAACATCACTCCTCCCTTTGCCAGTGTGTTCTCTTAGCTAAACTGGGAAAGTTATTAGCTTAGATCCATCCACATATACCTGTAAGCTTCTCTGTTACCCAAAATTCATATGACAACAACCTAGTAAGTGAAAAGGAGAACAGAGTTCTGGAAAATTAGAATGAAGAGACAGGGTAAGTAGAGATCCTGCAATGTAGAAGGAGAGGAAAAAGAGCAATTTTAGAAGGAAAAGAGAGGGAAATAGAAGCAACACAAAAATAAATTGTTTCATCACAAAATTTAATTTCTGGTGAACACATTAGCCAGAATTATAATCAACTAAACATTGGATGAATAGTGTTTTTTTTTTTCCTTTGAATTTTGAAGTGTTGAGGGGAATGATTTGACGATTCCAGGATTTTTAACTGGTATGGCTTCTATGGGTTTCCTTTAAAACTCGTATTGATTCCTTTGTTAATAGTGAAGGTGGGCGCCTGTGCGGCTCAGTTGGATAAGTGTGTGCCTTTGGCTCAGGTCATGATCCCAGAGAGCCTGAATCTCCCTTCCCCTCAAACTGTTGTTCCCCCTTCTTGTGCTCTCTCCCCCTCTCTCTGTCAAATAAATAAATAAAATCTTTTAAAAAAAGAGTGAACTGCTTAGGACCTACCAGGTGCCATATACTCTTGAACTTCAGAGGAAAACAACTCTGATAAAATATCTCAACATTGTGGAGAAAACTGGAGGTGGCTTTAGTCCATGATTCTTTGAAAAACCTAAATTTAAAATCCAAAAAATTTTGTTCTCTTTTCCCATCCTGTCTCCTCTTCCCTCAGCCAACTGTCTGATATCTGCTTGCTGAAGAGGAAAGGAGCTACCTTAAACTAAATATCAATCAAAATAAAGGTGGTATTTACCACAACATAATGTAGTTATATTGACTGTACAATGGGTTGAGACTTGGGGGATGTTGGGATAGGATGAATGCATTTAGATTATGAATCTTGGGGACTGGAGTGTAAACTGTGGCTGGCAGGATAACGCCCCTGATGTCCAAATCCTAATCCCTGGAAACTGTGCAAAGGTCGCCTTACACAGCCTGATGATCTCATGCTAGAGGTTGGGCAATAGAGTTTTGCAGTAAGATAAATCTCATTCACTTTGTTAGGAGTCTGAATTTCATTTCAAGTTTTCAAGTCCTCTCTTCCCCAATTCTGTTCTTACTCATGATTACAATCTCTTGGTCAGCCCTGGATGCTGTGCTCTGAAGCAGAAAACTCTGGGGCTCTGGACTGTATTTTAGGTCCTTGATGCTTGAAATGTGGCTCCTGGTTCAGTAACATGAGCATCGTATCGCTGCTGGTGGAAAAGGAAGAATCTCAGGTCTTAACACAAAGACATCAAATTTATGTGCATACTAAAGTTTGAGAAATACTGCTTTAGACGATATTTCCTGGGTCACAGAAGTCTTAGGAGACTGTCCTCAACTAACTGACAGAATCTGTTGGTGCTATCTGTCGTTGTGGTAGTTGTGATAGTGGTGATGATGGTTGTAATGGTATCTGTGGTAGTGCTTGTAGTGGTTGTGATGGCGTGGGCGGTTTTGGAACTAGTTGTATCGGACAAATGGCTACAGTGAGAAAGTACTTTCTCTAATATGGCAGACTTCCACTGGCCTTGCCTGCCTTGTTAAATCTAGCACCTGGCACAGTCCTTGGTCTGTCTAAATATTTGTCAGATGGAAAGAAGTTTACAAAAAGACAATCAGCCATACATTTCTGGTAATCATATCTGTCCTATGCTTTTTCTCCAAGAGGAAATGAAAAATATGCTCCTACAAATTTCACATAAACCCATCCAACCAATCCAACCAACTATCCATCCATCTATCCATCTACCCATTCATCCATGGATGGACTTCGTTCATTCATGTATTCAACAGAGATTTATTGAGAATTTCCTATTGTGTTAGATTCTGGGGAATTAATGATGAAAATGACACAGTCCTGCCTTGAGGAGTTCAAAGTCTTGTTACAGAGCGATGTGGACAATTATAATGAAATGTAAAGATTCAGTGACACATATGTAAAGAGTATTACAGTGTCATTGAGGAGGAGGTAATAAAACTGGATTTTAAGGGCTGGGGTGAAGGATCTGAAGGATAAATATACCCTTATTAGGCGACACGGGATACAATGGAATTTTAGGGAGGCAGGAAATCCTAGGTTATTTTCATATGTTCAGATAACTTTTGACATTCTGAGCCTTGTCATGTTTGTAGTATGAAGTGTGGAGTGTGACAAATGGAGTCAGGCCAAGAGGAAGCAACCATACTTTTGCTCTGTGTCCCTAGCTTCCAACAGTTTTCTAAGAACTAAGAGATATTTACCACCCTTCTATTCTCTCCCAAAACTCCAGAAATGTGCCAGTGTATTTATGATGACTGAGGTCTCCTTCGTCAACATGACTTTAATACGTGTTCTAAGAAATTCTTGCCCAGGAAGAAAAAAGATAAAACTAATAAATACATTTACTGTGTGCTTTGGGAAATTCCTGAAAACCAATTTTTCTTAGCAAATATTGCACTCATCTGGGTAAACAGCACATGCACAGGGCACTAGATTGCTCACCTGAGCAAATGGCTCACCAAACAAACAACTATTTACATATCAAGGCTCATTTCAAGACCCTCACCTCACTGTGTCCACCAATCACGAAATATTGCCTCATGAATTTAGCTCAGTCTCAGTCAGAGTCCATCACTGAAAGATCTTCCTGAAACCACGTGAGCCTGGATCCCCACATCCTAGAAATATCTGTTCTTGACTTGAGCTGAGACGTTACTGAGGAAAGGTGTGCTCTTATACTATAGTAAGTTTAATCAACTTAACTTTGCTTGATAAACATGTGATTTGGAAGCTTAGGGAGCAGTCTGGGGACACCTGGCATTGAAAATGTCTGAGAACAGAGGGCTAGAAAGGAAATACTAAGCTTATCCTATGGGTCACATGCAGTTCCTGGTTGCAATAGTGTTGGAGTGGGCAAGTCATTTCCTTACTAGATTAGACCTCCTTGAAAGAGGACGTATAAATATAGACACTAATTATTGTCACTGGAAATAAAAGATGTCTCAAATATTCATGACAGAATGCCTAACAGTAAACAATTGAAAGTCCGTCTTGGAAAATGCATTCATGTTGTTTCTCTAAAAAAGGTGTAACTCTCATCACTATTTATTTTTGACCTTTATTTGCAAACAAGATGAGTGAATTATTTTTCTTTTTCCCCTTAGACCCTGTGTGTGGTTTATACAAGGTAATAAATGTTTATCATATTATCGGCACAAAAAACCTGAAGGGCTAAGAAGGGTTCATCAAAAAGTGTCAAGATTTTCATTAAAAAAATGCATATGCAATTTGAGGTTGAGCTGTTAATGTCATTAAGCTTCAAAAAGAGCCATTTCCATTTCTGGCCTGAGAATCATGAAGTACAGTTGCCTTTGGTGTGGCTAAACATATCCTGCGGGTTTCCTTTACTTCAACTGCACTGTCCACACGTATCACTGAATTGGTTGCTACACAACAATCCATTCATTACAGAAGGAGGCAGTGGGGAGGGACGCATGGAGAGCCACATAACTTCTTTTCCAGTCTGGTTATATAAGGTCCTCCGTTTTCTCCTACATGGACAAAATTCTAACTTTTTTGGAAAGGAAATAATATGAAAGCAGAGATTTCTTTGGATACATCCTCCTATTGACCCACATATTTGTGAATTAAAGATGGTTTTACTGAATGTGAACCAACAGGACGATCACTAAGGATGCTGTGTTTTCCAACCATGAACTCGATTCTGGCCGTCATCACAGCTCATTTCCTTTGCTACCGTGGGTTCTTTTTATTTTTTATTTTTTAAAGATTTTATTTATTTATTTGACAGACAGAGATTACAAGTAGGCAGAAAGGCAGGCAGAGAGAGAGAGGAGGAAGCAGGCTCCCCGCTGAGCAGAGAGCCCGATGTGGGGCTCAATCCCAGGACCCTGAGATCATGACCTGAGCCAAAGGCAGAGGCTTTAACCCACTGAGCCACCCAGGCGCCTCTACTACCGTGGGTTCTTTATGGCTCTCACTGTGCTGCTTTGCTCTGTGCAATAATTCATCATCCACATTATCTTGAGTGATTTTTGTTTTCTAAAATGCTTGTGTTATGGTATCATCCCTGAGGCAGTATCTTTTATTGGCTCCATAAAAATCAGGAAAAAGTTCAAGCCCTTTAGCAGTAATAATATAAGCTCAATTGATGCATAGGCTTCTGATCAGTATGTTTAAGGATGTAACTCAGAATTGTACAACCGACCTTCTATGACTTGCCCTCAGACTAATCAGGATGTTCCCGGGACGCCGCCAGCGTTCTCTCTCAAGCCATGGTGTCACTTGGGATCACCAGTCTTCGGCCACGTCTGTTTTCCTTAGTAGAATATGAGTCCCCAAGCTCAGTGTCCATGTCTCCGTTGCTATGACCTTGCTCCGCACCATGGTCACTGTAGGTAATCAGCAATAATCTACTGGATAAATTAGAGGAAAACAGTTATGCAGGATATTATGGCTGAATCGTACCCCTCCTCCCCCCAAACCCATGTGGAAGTTCTAACCCCAGAACCTCAGAATGTAACTATTTGGAGAAAGAATCTTTAGAGTCTTTAAATTAAAATGGGGTCATTAGGCTGGACCCTAATCCAACACGTTGGTATTGTTATAAGAAGAGGACATTTGGACACACACAGAGTGAAGACGTCCATCTGCAAACCGAGGAGGGAAGCCTCAAAAGAAACCAACCTTGCTGATACTTGCTTTCGCACTTCCAGCCTTCAGAACTGTGAGAAAATACATTTCCATAGTTTAAGCCACCCAATCCGGATGTCTTTGTTATGGCAGTCCTAGCAAAGGAATAGAGTGTCGTAACATTAATTGTGAGTATAGGTGAGAGATTATCTATGTGTAACAAGCCAATAGAACACTTATGCTGAAAAAGACAATTTGCACATATCAGATATATGTCAATTGAGTTTATTGCATTCAATTTAATGGCTTATTATTGAGAATTATCTACTGAGATAAGAACAGTCTGCTGGAGTTTATATCAGAAGTGTTGGGTTTGAGTTCTGTTGATATGACTTACTAGCCCCGTGAGGTCACACATGTGATTGGTCCTATTTTGGAGCCTATGACTGTGTCTCTACTAAAGAGATGTACAGTCTATTTTTCATTAAAACACTAATGTTTAAAATATTTAAAATATTTGGTAAAATGTTACTCCATAATTAGACATTATTTTTACCTGCAATTTATTCTGCTAGGTATAAAGATATGTCAACTATTGTCTCCCTTCCAAGGAGTGAAAGGATTTTTAATGTTTGTGATAAATATGGCCAAATTGCATCACAAAACTTTTATTCCAGATTATATTATTACAGGTAGCAGATGAGAGTACATGTTGCTCCAAAGTAGGTCATCTGTCTATTGTGATTTCTGTTTATATATATTAAACTTTTCCAATTTTATACTTAAAAATGCTATGTTTATTGGGGCACCTGGGTGGCTCAGTGGGTTAAGCCTCTGCCTTTGGCTCAGGTCATGATCCCAGGGTCCTGGGATCGAGCCCCACATCAGGCCCTCTGCTCGGCGGGGAGCCTGCTTCCCCCTCTCTCTGCCTGTCTCTCTGCCTACTTGTGATCGCTCTCTCTCTGTCAAATAAATAAATAAATAAAATCTTTTAAAAAATACTATGTTTATTGTCTATTTTTATTCTTAGTTTTTTTTTGTTTATTTGTTTGTTTTTTTGGTGTTTTTTTTTTTTTTTTGGTCTGACTTAACACGCTTTTCTTTACTCCTTTACTCCTAGAACACTTGTTTGAGATATATAATTAAATTGGGGTGTTATATTTCAGTTATCTTCACGACTGGTTCTTTGTGGGGAGGAATTTTATCAGGTGCAATGTTTTGGTACTGAAGGTTCCAAAGGCAGGCCACCCCAAGATGGGCAACTTTGGCATGAAGATTATTTTGCTTTTTCTCCCTTCACCACCCAGATTCCTAAAGACCCTTTTCGTTTTTGAACCTTTTGATCCCAGGAACAACCCTCTGTAACATTGCCCCCTGGAGTCTTATACATGCTTAAGCTGTTCCTGTTCTAATCTGCTGGGACATTTTTTGCAGTGTTTTCATACTTAGGATGGACTTCCTCCTTCTGACCATGATTCCAGTTTCATCTTAAATCCTCTGTTCCCCTCATCACGGTTCATAGTTCGTCCGGGTTTCTTCTAGCTGTCTGCAAGGTTTGTATGGGATCTCAGAATATAGGTATCTTGAAAACTCCTGTTTATTTTTCTATTCACAGATATTTGAGTTTGTGATATGAACAAGCAAAAAACACAGGTCCCAAATGAAGCCCCTTACACCAGGTCACCACACTGGGGCTTCATACCCAAGCTAACCACAGTTTCAACCTTTCCTGGAAATGCAGTCTTCACCAGTCAGGCAGGAATTTTCTGGTCAGTGCCAGTGAGGTAATTTGTCTCCTGGGCCTTCTCCATCCCCCAAAGGAAGATGAGATGATCTTCATGGTTAAGACCCTTTTTCCTCCTCCTCCTCCTAAAGGCCTCCTCCTAAAGGCCAGTGACCTTGCTGGAAACAGCAACTTCTTATCTTTTGCTGTTAACTTCTTTGCCCCACCCTCTTTCCCTAGAGAAACCTTCCCTTTTGTACTACTCCAGAGAATCTCTCTACTTGCTACATACATGGCTCCTGACGAGCCATGATCCATACATTGCTAAAAAAACCACTGCGATCTTCAGATTTACCCAGCTGAATTTTTGTTTTTCAAAGTGACGTTCTCTGCTTTTACTCATGCTAAAGATCTGGGCTTCTTCTTCCTTTAGTGGGTCTGTACAGATTTTGGAGCATGTGTGGTGAGGGTATGATATAGGTAGCCCCTCTTAAACGGGCTAGTTTGCATTTTATAATGAAATGTCATACCTCTGGTTTCATAATACATTTTAATTATTATTTCCTTTAAAAATATAAGCTAGTTTCTTTTATTCCATGAACTATGGAACTTGTCATGACATATTTTCCATTAGAAGATAATGAAATGATACTTAAACATTTAAGAAGATGACGTTCTTACAGTATTAAAGTCTTCATATCCCAGAACATGAATACCTCGTCATTTATTTAATTTTCACTTATTCTACTGCAAAGAAGCATATGTTATTGATAGTGATCACATAGATGATATTTGATATCAATTTATAATAGATATTGATATTACATTTATTTGTGTGATTTTCAAAATGACTTATTGAGATACCCTTTCAGTTCTCTTTATAAATGTATTGCTCTATAGGTGGGAAACACATTATTACCATCCCATTTAACAATGATAAGTTAAATGCCAGAAGACTTAAATGGCTTGCATAAATTCATGGTTATTTGGCCTCACATTCGTGCTGGGGGTCTATGTTAACTGACTTTCTAGTTCAGTCCTTTCTGTTTACCATAGAATCATGATTTTAAAGTCAATCAGAGAAAGACAGTTATCATATGCTCTCTCTGATATGAGGAATTTGAGAAGCAGGGCAGAGGGTTGTGGGGGGTAGGGAAGGAAAAAAAGAAACAAGATGGGATCAGGAGGGAGACAAACCATAAGAGGCTCTTAATCTCAGGAAACAAACTGAGTGTTGCTGGGGGGGTGGGGGGCTAGGAATGGGTGTCTGGGTAATGGACATTGGGGAGGGTATGTGCTATGGTGAGTGCTGTGAAGTGTGTAAGCCTGATGATTCACAGACCTGTACCCCTGGGGCAAATAATACATTATAGTTTAAGAAAAAAAAAGAATCATGATTTTAAATTTCTGTACATTAAATAACCGCAGTGAGACATTTTCATTTAATGTCTATGGTTATTTTATTTCTAGACATTATTTTTTTTAGACAATGGATAGCTTATATATACATATGTATTTATCACAGTGTGCGTTTCCATAACCCAAATCTTTACCCTAATGCATTGCCTAACATTTGTTGAATGAGTGAAGTTAATATTCTTTTAATTTTAGAGCTCAGTGACTAATATATAAAAAAGAATTTTTCTACCATAATATTGAATAGTCTTGACATTTTTGTCTAAAAGATCATGTAAACATTTTTTTCTATGTCACAATCCATCTTTACTTTCTTTCCATTTCTCTTTACTTTTTTCTCTTCCTTTCCTTACCTCTCATCTCCTGCCCTCTTGGTCTTCTTTGTTTTTAACCTTTAAACAGAAATAGCCTTAGTGATAAAAATAAATGAATCTTGAAGTTTTAAGTGATATCTGGGCTCAGTAGAAATCGTCAGCCCTTTCTGATCATTTCATGTTTATATAGTAAAAAAGTTGCAATTAGACATTTTTGGTTGAGGACTGATTTCAAAATGTGATGGATAATGGAAAAACAATGTAATTTTATTCTTTCGAAATACAAGAACAGGTTATCCTTATGCAGTTACGGCAACACTTAAATATGGTTGATATTACTAAAGAGTAAGGAGAAATGTTCCTAAACCCTTACATTTACTGAATGCCTACTCTGCATTAGGTAAGGAATCAGTCAATTTCACATTATCAAATTTAATCCTTGCAATAATTCTTCGTTTTGAATGTGAAAAAACCCAGGTCAGGGGCGATTAATCACCAGCAGGGGTCACTTGGGAGGTCAATGAAGGATTTAAGGATTGAGAGAAGGTGTCTCTCATTCTAAATCTATTCTCTTTCTGTCAAAATGTCTAAATCTATTCTCTTTCCATCAAAATTCTATTCTGTTCTGTGGAAAGGGGTAACTATTCTGATAAGATCTCTAATTATGGTGTTTGCCTGGAAATAAAAAGGGGGGGGTCATCTGTCTATATGCATCTGTCTGTGCATATTAGAAGAATCTTCCAAGATAATTTTAGATAATATTTCATATAATCCTTTCCCCAGTGAAAGGTGAAACTGTCCTTTGAGTACATCTTTATTGAAGTATTTCTTATCTTGTCTGCTGCAGGCTACAGCATCTAAACCCCTGAAAGTCCCCAATAGATTTTAGGTCTAAATGAATAATGTTTGTCTTCTGTGTTACTACTTTTAGAAAGCAATTTGTGATGCCCATGTGATTGGGGACTGGGTATCAAGCAGTGTTACATTGGGGGAGCAGTATTGCCTATTACTTGGTTTGGTTTCTTAAAGCCCAGTTTCCAAAAAGGAGGTGGATTCTCTGCTTTCAAAACTTTTCTTTATAAATTTCTTTAAGAAATTAGCTAGTATTGGCTATGTCCACCCATGATGAAATTTCTGTGTTCAGAAAGTATATACTATATCTGGTTAAGTGAGCTAGCAGTTCCCATAGAGAAGGAAGGACACAATCTCCCTAGCAAAGAGATAGGCAGATCATAGAAATAATAAACATTGTTTAAGCACTCTATTTATTTTTATTTGAGAGACAGAGGGAGAGAGCATGAGTTGGGGGAGGGGCAATGGGAGAGGAAGAAGCAGACCCCCCACTGAGTGGGGCTCAGTCCCAGGATCCCAAGATCATGACTTGAGCTGAAGTCAGACTTCAGCCACCCACGTGCCCCAGAAGTAATGAGCATTTAGTGAATCAGCATCTTATAGGTGGGGAGATTTTATTTGGATATATTTTTTTGCACTGTATTTCAGCTTCAGTGAGATATATTGTCTGCTCATTTAACATGATTTCTTTTAGTATAACAGAAATAATTATAACTAACCATCATGATGGACAATTAATATAAATTAGATTTAGTGGACAGACATGTATGGATAGAAATGAAAGCAGATTGGTGGAGTATGTGAATGAAAGCAAATATTTTTGAACAAATTGTTTCTCAGAAGTTTGGCTCTTGAAATAATTATTAGGATTTGTTAGTGTAAAAATGGTGTCAAAGCTCAGCTGATCAGGAGACTCACTTAAAGAACTTTTATTAAATAAGTTACCTGGATTAAATCTGATGTACTGATTCAGTAACTATGAATGGGGCAGGGAGAAATTTTCCAAAGGTCCCTGATAATTTTGATGACAGACCAAATTAAAGAATAATTGTAACAACTTGACTTTATGGAGCTTTATGGGGTACCTGCTAAGGGCTAGACACCGTACAACACTTTACAAATACTGACTCAATTTATCTTCATAAACCCTTTGAAATAAATACTGGTTTTCAGTGCCTAGTTTACAGATGTGATGACAGAAGCCCAGAGAGGCTAAGTAAAGTGCCTAAAATTATAAAGCGAGTTCTAAAGCGAGTTAGAGGGGTGATGGGATAGGAAATACACATACAGAATACACATACTGAAACAGCATATTCTGGTTTGAAGCACATCACTGTGAAGAACCTTCCCTTGCTTGGAGTCCACCATTTCCTCGTTCCGTGACCTTGAGTGATGGGATTTTACTTTGCCTTGTGGCAACTGTAGGAATTATGATAGAGTCTGGTCTTTCAGATGAACTACTGGTTGTTTTAGTCATGTAAATAGATGAATCCAGCCTAATAATTAAGTTTAGATTTATGGTTTTTAACTTTATTCCCTAGCCTTCAAGTATATGAACATTGCTATTGATAACTCAGTATGTGTATTTTGTAAATTCCTGTTATATCAGCTGTAATGCTAACCTTTGCCCTCTGGGGGGAGACACCAGCTATCCAGTGAGTGACAGGGTGACTTTTAAGATAATTTTGAATCTGCTCCAATTAATGAGAAAAGAGCAAGTCATTTATGCTCTTCTGTATTTTAACTTTTGTGAGTAACAGGTCAGGACTGATGATGATGTGTTCCTTTGTCTCTTCCCCAGGATGGAGAGAGCTCCTTCCTGCTTTCCTTATAGCAGGCACATGGAGCTGATTTGGGGGATATGACTTAATTCAAAAGCTTGCTTCCTTGCACTGACCAGGTAACACCATCAAAACCCCTATAAAGTCAGACCTCCCTTCTACTTTGATTTGACGATGAATGGCAACAGCCCTACCTATCCTTCCGGAAGCAATATGGAAAGGATTTGAGGGAATATAGTTAGAAGTACTAGCCATTTTTTGGAGGAAGTCCAAAATGAAATATTTTCATAATGGGTTCATCTTATCTGACATATTAAAAATAATTCTGAAGTAAGAGGGCAAAGCTGTCTCATTACTGGATGTTTAATATCAGCCTTTAGCGGCCTCTGGGTAAAGAGCATATTAGCTCAATGTGACACCAGTGGGGAATTGTTTAATTATAACAGAACGTAGCACAAAAGATGTGATTATTGCTCAGGAACAGTTGGAGACTCCGTTCATTTCTATAGTTTTCCAAAGCTGCTTTTAGTTGCTCTCCTCACAGAGGCAGTCACTGTGGAATGAGGGGTGATGGTTTAGGGGATTTCCCTTTAGGGATAAAGAGGAAATGCAGCGCTGGGGTGGGGGTGGGGAACGTGCTCACTGCAGAGTTCCCAAAGTCTGTCATCATGGTCTTCACAGATGCTCGCTTGTTTTTCAATACTTCATTGCCCCTCACATCCCTCCTGTTTCCCTTGGAGCTTCTTTTTACATAGGTGATTTGTACTAGACCTTCTCTCTCTGATTTACAAAAAAAAGAAAAATGGAGATGATGTCCTCGGGGCTTGGATGCAGTTCAGTTTAACAGTCACGAAGAGACCCAACCCCATGGTCTGCACTAATGTGCTTTGGGTTGTTGGAGACGATAATGATGATGTTTTCAGTGTATCATACTTGAGGTCCAGAGGAGGAGGTGGGCATGTGGTAACATGTTTTGAGTTAACGTGGATGGAATTGGGTCTTGCATTAACTCCGTGGGTCGCTCTGAACAGGTCTTCCTCTGATGCCTTTGCTGATGGATTCGTTGATGGAATCAAGCTCCCAGTGAACCAAACACTGCTCTCAGCTGGGTTTTACTTATGGTATACACTGTATACCAAATGACTGTCTACATTGTCTCAACGTAATGAAATTAAATTTAAAAACAAAGGGACAGAATAAATGTTTCTCAGATCACGTAATGAAGTGGACAGTCACTATGAAACTAGCTGTCTAATTATAGTTATCTCTTAAGAAGAGATCATTTCTTTCTTTCTTTCTTTCTTTTTTGAGATTTTATTTATTTATTTGACAGACAGAGATCACAAGTAGGCAGAGAGAGAAAGAGAGAGAGAGAGGAGGAAGCAGGCTTCCCACTGAGCAGAGAGCCTGATGCGGGGCTCGATCCCAGGACCCTGGCTGGGACCATGGCCTGAGCTGAAGACAGAGGCTTTAACCCACTGAGCCACCCAGGCACCCAGAAGGGGTCATTTCTTATTGTACCAACATCTATTAAAATTTCTCCACAAATTATGCAAATTTGTGGTGGCGTTTATATATTTATTTGTATTGAACATATTCCTGGGTTTTTTGTCTCTAAGAAATCACTTCCTAGCTGATAGATTATTTTTATCATGTGACTTCTTTTAAGGCTATTTGAAAACCAGGGGTCATCTTTGACGAATGAGCTTCCTAGGACCAGAAGGGAATCCATGTTGAGGTGCTTTGGGATGAGATCACAGGTATTCCCCACTTTGCTTTTACGAAGGACCTACATTAGTACCTGTTCTTGCTAACTGAAAGGAATCTGAAGAGGATTTTGACTTTTAGGGTAAAAAGCAAGAATAGTGTTGCGCATCTGTGTTGCAGCAAAGCCGTTCTAGGGGCAGTGTGCTGCCTGAGAGGAAAGAGAACCCCCGCCACGGTCCTTCCCCAGGAGCCCGAGTCAGCGTCTCAGCATCAAGCTGCCATTGCTTTGAACTGAGTCTGGGAGCATCTGGGCTTTATCTCAAGTTATTTTGTGCATCTGTTAGCAAGATGAGTCTAGGAATGCTCAAAAATGTTTCCATATAAATTAATGGTAACTGCTTCTTCACTTTACACCGTGTCTCCCACAAAAGCTTTCATGGGAATGCTCTACTTTCAGATAGTGGGGGAAACCTGCAACTGGGGGGCCAGCCCTGGTCTTTTCTGCAGGCATCATTCATAAATCATTCCCTATGGTCTGCTTCAAAATCCTCCACTCTCTGTGACTGGCAAAGGCTCTGCAGCCGGTAATAACCTAGAGCCCATCAGAAACGAACTCCACTCTACACATATTAAATTGTCTCTTTATAACTGTACCCACCTAGAACTGGACAAAAACCCAGGGCAGTCAAATGCTTTTACTTTTTTTATAATGGAGATTGTTTCATCTGGTGAATAATTGGTTGGTGTGGAGAGGATAATAGGACGAGATGATAATGAATATACCACATGGTCAGCCAAGCTAGGCAGGAAGCATTGACTTGGACAATTGGAATATCCTTTGAAAACGTGCCGGCTGCTTTCCTTTTTTTTTTCTTTTTTCCTAGAGTGTTTTTCAGTTTTGTTTTCATTTTGTTTTTGTCATTTTCAATGAAATCAGTAGGTTCAGAAGCAATTTTGAATTTTTCTTATCATTGTTAGGCATTAACATTTCCAGAGGGAAGGCTCTCATAATGATGCTGGTCCTTGAAATGCATTTCCTAGTGCTGTCAACAGTTGATGGTATATCTCTTTTTAATAAAGTCATTCTTGATCTTCATCTCCACCTACCCTGCCTTAAGATGTATTGCCATCTAACCAATGTTTTAAAAAAAATTTTAAAGATTTATTTACTTAGGGGCGCCTGGGTGGCTCAGTGGGTTAAAGCCTCTGCCTTCGGCTCAGGTCATGATCTCAGGGTCCTGGGATCGAGCCCCACATCGGGCTCTCTGCTCAGCCGGGAGCCTGCTTCCTCCTTTCTCTCTCTCTGCCTGCCTCTCTGCCTACTTGTGATCTCTGTCTGTCAAATAAATAAATAAAATCTTAAAAAAAAAAAAAAAGATTTATTTACTTAGAGAGAGTGTGGGGTGGGGAGGGGGCCCATGGAGAGAGAGGGAATCTCAAGCAGACGTCCCACTGAGTGTGGAGCCCAACGCAGAGCTGGATCTGACCCCCTGAGATCATGACTTGAGCTGAAAGCAAGAGGCAGTCACTGAACAGGCTGAGCTACCCAGGTGCCCCCAATCTAGTCTTAATTTGTAACTGACATAACATTTTCCTCTACATGGATGAACTATAACAAATATTGTAGTATTTTGCATACCACTCCCAAGAAATTACCCTTATTATAGTTATTTTGCACCTAGTTAAACAAAAAGGTCGAGTTCATTTCTCAGGGTAAGAAAGCATATCAGTGGCCTAAACAGACATAAATACCAGAGTCCTAATTTAGGGTCCACAATTAAAAATACTTTTGCATTTTAGTTTTTTTAAAAAAGAAATTAACTGGTGGGAGAGTCTATGACTTTCTGAACACCTGTGGTGGACTGTCCCAAAGGGCTACTTCATTATTTTGGCCCAGAGGAACTAGGTGATCATCATATAAGGTTCTGAAGAGAGAATCAGAGTTTGGCTACTGAGTTTCTCTGTGATGCAAAGAGGCAAGTGTGACTGGAGTCCTCTTATCTGCTAAATTGAGCTCCATCCCTTGGGGAAGCCATGTTTATGTACCCCATGCTGTGTCCCCCATGCTCCCCACCTCAGCCTGGTTGACTAAATGGACAAGTCACTCACCTCCCTGAGCCTCAGTTCCTCAACTGAAAAAGGAGATCATTCCACCTGCTGTCTCTGTCTCATAAGATTGCTGAAAGGGGTTGGGTGGAGGATGCTTGAGTGACTCTGTCGGTTAAGCATCTGACTCTTGGTTTCCACTCTGGTTGTGATCTTGGGGTCCTGAGATCGAGCCCTAGGTCAGGCTCTGTGCTCAGCATGGAGTCTGCTTGAGATTCCCTCTCCCTCCTGCATGCTCTCTCTTTCTCTCTCTAAAATAAATAAATAAGTCTTTAAAAAAGAAAGAAAGAAAGAAAGATAGATTGCTGGAAGGGTTCTGTGAGGTAAGAGATACCACACTGCTTCATAAAACATTAAATGCTCTCCATGCCTGCCACACTATGTCTAGCCCCCACCTTTTTTCCTTAAGATTTTATTTATTATTTATTTGATAGACAGAGATCACAAGTAGGCAGAGAGGCAGGCAGAGAGAGAGGAGGAAGCAGGCTCCCTGCTGAGCAGAGAACCTGACATGGGGCTCAATCCCTGGACCCCAGGATCATGATCAGAACGGAAGGCAGAGGCTTTAACCCACTGAGCCACCCAGGTGCCCCACGTCTAGCCCTTTTAAAGTAGCCTCAGATTGGAAAACTGCATTTTTAAAGAAAGGTTTGGACTTTGATTTAAAGCTTGGCATTACAAAGAAAATCAGAGGGGGGTATAGCAATGGACTCAGGGAGATTTTATTTTATTTTATTTTATTTTTTGATTCTTAATCATACATGCTAGAACAACTGCTGCTGAAAAATAATGCTAAATTTCAAAACTAATTGTCACAGGGGATCTAGCAAATTCCTAAAAATTCTTTTCCTTTAGCAGTTTTGACATGGGGCTCTACAAAGGCTTTCTAATGGGAGAAACAAGTAGAGAAGGAAGGGCATTGGATCATGAATGATAATTTGAAATTAAAAATGGATATTTTCTCCTCTGAGAAAGTTTACAAAACATAAACATGGTACATCGTGTGGAAACAATAAATTACGATGCTGTCGATTTGCTGTGGGACCTCAGAGTAAGAAAGAGCATTGGCACATTAGTCTTCAAATATCTACCAAATATCTACCAGATATCTACCAGATAATCTACCAGAAAATATCTCAAAAAAAAAAAAATCTCAACATTAAAAGGCAAATCTGAATCCCAGGGGGAGGGGGAAGCAGCAACATATACATCCTTGGACTAGCCGCAATGTAAGTTCCAAGTAAATTTGAAGTTTTTACTTCTCACAAGTTGTTACTTTTGCTTATGTGCATTTCAATCCATGTCATGTCCCCATTTGTGTACCACATTTTAAATCCTTAAGTTAAAGGCATTTATGGGGCTCTGAATTGTGTCAAATGCATCTTTGGCACCTGCTTAAGTGTTTCGAGAGAGAATTGTGGCATGGCAGCATAATTAATTTTCTATTGGAGAAAGCCTAATGGATCATAGAAAATGCCCAAGTTGGCATGTGTAATTTCAACGGATAGCTCTCTATTTCCCTACAAGGTGTTCGACTCATGGAATAAGTAATATTACAAATGGCAATTTGCTTTGCTTTGTTTATTTACCCAGTTCTATTGTTTCATGAAATTTAAGTTTCCCTACGAAAACTCATTTTGGGCCATTCTCAAGATTGAAAGAAAAGCCTGACATGACCAAATAAAGTGACATTATTTTTTCTTAATCTATCAGTGTTGAGGATATTCTAGAAACACACTACCTAATTGAATGCCTGTCTTAGGGACTGATGTATTGCCCCTTTTAACTTTAGGTGCTTGACTACTAAGCAAAAGAGTAAATACTGATTTTAACTATTTTTAAATCTCCTGAAAATGCGAGCACCATTTTGGTATTAATTGACCTGACTCTTGGTAGACCGATTCCTAAAAGATTCTTCTGTCACTCTCATTTGGTTTATCTCGGTCTCTAGCAGCATCTGGGTTCCAAACCTGATTAGGCCACAATTTGGTATGTATCATTGCTTGTTTTAGTCTATGTTTAATGTAATTTCTCCCTCTCAGCCTCTGCCCCCCCAGCCCACCTCATACAACTCTTCATTCCACGTAGCTTTCATGTCCGCTATGATTGGATTGCTAGGCCCAACCTCAGTTTTCCAGAGCTTGATTTCTGGAGTTTCTGAAACTTGAAACATGAGGGAGTTTATACCAGCCCACTTTGGAAATGTGGAACCAGTGGGCAGCAGCATCAGGAAGACACAACCAGGGAATCTGGGGTGACATTTTCAAGGTGGGGAGATTCCTTCTGCTGTAGGCGTATTTTAAGTCCTGAAATACTGCTCGCCGGTGGTGTTTAGTTAACGCAGGTGCATATCTAAGGGGGCACAAATTGTGGAGGGCAGTAAGGTATGGTCATTTGGAAGGCTACCAACTGAAAAGTGGTCAGTGTATTTGATTACTTATCAGGTTACTTTCAGACTTAGAACATTGGCATCAGTGTGGAGTAGGAGAACATTCTCCAGATCCTTTATGTACAAAGGTGTTGGTGTGCCTCCGTAGATCCATTTTCCACTGTGTGTGCTGTGCTGTGTTCCTCAAGAGTTTGGCTTCTAAAGACTGTGTCACCTGGGCTCCCTTGGTGAATGGCTTTCAGTTGGCTTTGCCAGTGAGAAGCACTGGCGAGTCATTGGGGAAAAAATGGAGAGAGTGAGATCAGGGTAGTTAGTCCTTGTTCTTTTCTCCTCTAGCGCCTGGACCTTGTACAGCTGTAACTCTTCTGCGGTTCTTGTTTTCACTGGCTCCAGAAATAGTGTTTTCTTTCCATCTTCCTTTAGCCTTGGTTTCCCTCTGGGGCTAGTCTTTGTGAACATAGGCCTCCTTTCTGTTATCCATTAAGCCTACCAATCTGTCTGTCAATAATCTCTCCATTCAGGTCTCTCTGGCTGGGTGGGGACTGTCCCCAGTCACTATCTCTGTCTGGCACAGATGTCGTATGGTGTCAAGATGGTAGAGTTCGCTCTGTGCCACTCCTTTTTGCCTCCAAAATTATCCATGCTGAGTAGTCCCTGACTACCAAATACAGTTCAGCAGAGCGTAGGGCTTAAGAGAAAATGAAAAGGAATAAGAGAGTCGGGCTTGGGTTTGATTTTGGGCAACTGACTTAACCACTGCTATCTCCACGTTCCTCTTCTGCTGAACAGGGATTGTCAGTGCATTAACATCGCTGGGCTGTTCTGGAGACTAAATGGGATTACACGTGTTGGGTTCGGCACAGTCTGCAATACTGTGTACGCAGTACACGGTAGTCTAGTACTAGTATGTAGTAAACGCTCAATATATTTTAGCGGTTACTGTGATGATTGCATGTGTCCTAGGTATAAACGCAGTGATACTTAGAGGCAACATGTCTAATGAGTTGACCTAGAGAGCAGAGAGAACGTACCCATCATCCCATATAACATGGGCGGTACGCTTTGCTGGCAGAAAGTGTGGACGGAGAACTCGGTGTGCAGAGTCAGAAATGGAGGCTGCTCCGACATCCCTGTGTACCCTCAAAGACACTCTGCTTGTGGTAGCTAGTTCCGCTCCGTTTATGATGATCTGGGGGACATGTGGCGTGCTGCTTTGATGGTTTCCGTTAAGAGGCTACCATCTGCTGTATGATTATCAAGATTACTGATATTACCGGTTGTTCTTTTATTTCTGTTTTAATCAACCTTCTTCAAGGCAGGCTTCCCAAATGTGAAGAGCCAGAGTGCTGAGAAAGCCAGATACTTGTGCGTCACAAACTGGAAAGAATCTGGTCACTTGAGAACTCTCAAAAATGTTCTTATTAACGAAACGGAATCTATACTTCTGGTTTTGTTTTCTGTGTGGATCGTTCTCTTAGGAATTCAAAATGCGTATGCCAAAAATTTCTGTCCTTCATGGGTTGCTTGCCGGGAGAATGGCTCTCTGGAGGAAAATCTAGGTCCAAAGTCATTTGCCTTCTACTTACTATTATTTTCAGTGATGACACTAGGCAGTTGTCCGTGGTTACTGTCATGTCCAAGATTCTCAACTATTCTGGAAGGACTTCATTGCATAGATGTTAGTGGTCTGTGTGGACAGCTGGTCAATGTGTCCTGTTCTTTCTGTTACCCAAAGTGTGAAGGTTGGTAATGGATCTGCCTAGGCTGGATACCCCCATGGCACACTTCTGAGCTTTATAACCTTGGACATTAACTTATCTTTTGCTAACCCTCTGTTTCCTAATGTACAAGGAGGGATAACAACTCTCACAGAATTCATGTGAATGATAAAATGAAATAACGCAAGGAAAGCATTTATTACAGGATCTGGCTCCTAGTAAGTTCTCGCGAAATGTGAGGTATTTAGCTGTTATGTGGCAGAGCTGAAGTCACAGTGCCAAATCCCGAAACTATGGTGTTAAACTAAATGGTCCCTTGTACTCATGGAGCTTAAAGTCTGTTTTTGGGCTAATGGCTTCCATGATGTTGCTTGCAAATAGGACGTTTTACCCATGCCAGTAACAGATGCTGGCCCGTTTTCTGGTTTTAATGTTTCAGAAAGGGAATGCTTTCAGTATAATTTTATTGAATCTACACTGTTGTAAGAGTTACTGTGCCAATGGGGTTAAATTTTCATTATCTTCCCACACATTCTCTTCCCCCCCTGTTTTTGGCTCTCCTTCCAATTGGGACTGACTAGATCCAGTGATAGTTAAAAACACCGTCTTTGCAATTAGCCTGATGTATACTTGATTCCACGCTCTCCCACCGACGAGCACATGACCTCAGGCTAGCTGTCTCACTAACTTGTCGGGTTTTTGTTATAGACAGACTAAAAGAAAAAGAGAGATACACACACACACACACACACACACACACACACACACAGGGAGAACACCATGTGACGACAGAGACAGATTGGAGGTATGTTGCCTTTAACCAAGCAACACCAAGGATTGCCAACAGACAGCAGAAGCCAGGAGAGACTCACGGAGCAGATTGTCCCTCTGCACCCAGAGAAGGAGACAGCTTTGTCCACATGGACATTGCAGACTCTGGGCTTCATCACTGTGAGAGAATAAATTTCTGTTGTTTTAAACATAAGGTTCATGGCATTTTGTTATGACGGTTCTGGGATACTGATAGAAACATAAGTTTTTTACCATTGATAAGTAGTAAGAGGACTAATCAATTTTTTTCACTGGATATAAAGGGGTTGTCTTAGACTGTAAATACCTAAGCTCTGAAATTATCTATTTTCTTCACATTGAGAAATAGGTCAATTACATTAATATGTATTTATAAATAATAATTACATGATGTTAAGTATTATCTATCTGCATGCTCTCTTATAGATCTTGATAGGTTATGTGGCAGTATCCCCCATGGTATCATTCTGAAATACACGCAGTGAGCTTCAGTGATGGACCAGCTTGCTCACGGCCATAGACAAATAAAATTTCTTGATTACTAGTCTGATTCCCTCCTGAAGGAGAGACCTGGTATCCATGTCCATGATTTCACCCCCTTGATTAATTCATTTCTCTTTGAAGATTGAGTTGGCAGTCATGAGTGCCCTTCCATAATATTTTTCCTCACACAGCTATTCCTTTCATTCTTGAAATCGCCATCTCTCTCTGATGCTCTGTATCTTATTCTTTTCTCATGCAATATAAAATCTGATTTTTTCCCATTGATCTATGTATGATCTATGTAGATAAAGACCAAGGTTAAAAATGAAATACTCTATCCCTGAAACACCACAGTCTAATTGTGTAGGCTCTAGTGTGTTCATTCTGTGCCAACGATCATTACTTTCAGGGAGGTGGGAATAAGTATTAAATTATGAGGAGAAAAATAGTCATTAGGATATAAAGATTTCTTAATCTTTTGAAGGAAATCTCTCCAATGACCAGGCTTGCTATAAATATACAGTAATTTCTGATTTTGTGACTAAAACAATTAATTGATCTAATTACTTTTTTAATGAGTAAGGAGAGAATGCAGAAGTATAGATGTGCTCTTTAATTAGAATTTGATAAACTCACTCAAACGGGGTCATAAATGACCAGTGCATTTTAATATTTTGCCTATCTGAAGGGGTTCTTTTTTATTGTTGTGGTTGGGGTGGGAGGAGTGTTGTTTTAACACAAACCCGAAAAACTGCAGTTGTAGAATAGCATACGTTAATGTGAATTTACATATTGGTAGTGGGGGTGTATCTTCTGAAAATGTGATTCAAAAAAACATCTGTATACGTCTGAATCACAAATAACCAGAGGGGGTTGTAGTTTTGGAATTCAACTAGTTAAACTCCTATGCTTGCAGGAAATATTGAGGCCTGGGAAATTATGTGTCTTGCTAAAGTATAATACAGATTCAACATTTACGAAGGAAAAACAGATGAACACAGGGTAAGGGGAGGAGAGGGAGGCAAAACATAGGAGACTTTTAAGACAAGGAAATGGTTGGTCCTTGTTATGAATTGTCATCTCTGTTCCACACGAGACTGGGACTCTGAACATATTTTTAACTGTCGTATAGTAGAGATCTCTAGAAGGAAATGTGAAATGAATTGTATGTAAAGTAAGAAAAGTATGTATGGAAAGGGCAAGAAAAGTTTGTGTGTATGTGTGGTAAAGAAGCAAGCTTTTGTCCATGGAGGCATGTTTTCTTCAATTAAAAATCTCTCGAAGCTCCAAAACCTAGTGAAAGCCATTTGCAAGAACAAACCGGACTATAGACAACACATTAGAGCCATGAGAGAGTTTGGAATTTTTAAGTGGCTTATGCAGTATTTGCTTCCTTTACTGCTAAGACCTGCAGCTCTGTGGATGCCTCATTTGTGATTTATAAAATGAAAATCCATTGCCTTCACCTTTGATTTTCTCACTACAAAAGTACACCCTTTGTCTCCATTTAAAGCCTCAGTTCATAGAACATTCTCAGAAAGAGAAAACCACACACTTCCTTCTATCCCCTTCCAGGTGACTGCTAAGCTATCATTCTGCTTTTCATGATACTTTGTACTTGGAGATTTACTATTCTGAAAGACCTCAAAGGGCTTCATGAAATGGAATTTGCTGTTTGATCCAATTCCCCATGGAGTTTGGAAAGCATTAAGCAACAGTGACCGCTTTATTTTATACATGGGGGACTGCTAACAGAGAAGGTGAATGAGCAGCCATGAGTCACACAGCAAGCAAGTGTTGCAACCTTCAGTTCTGACTATTATGCTACATTGTTTTTCTCTTTATCCTTTTGCCCTATTCCTGGAAGACCAAGGACTCCGGTGATAGTGTGCTTTTCAGCTTTACCAAAGCTTTGGGCTACTGTCTTCACAGAAACCACACGGGCAGGAAGAAATGAGCCATGCTTTCCCTGCACGGGTCTATGTTCTTTTCACAGATACGATTTGAGGCTTCATTTCCGGAGAATGAATCTCTGGGAGACAGATCACTTTAATCTGAAAATCAGTTTGAAGATTTGTGAGGTTTGTTGGCTACCGGCAAGAACGGTATGGATTTTTTTTTTTTTCTTCCCTCTCAGACACCATGCATTAGTGCTCCCCCTATGAAAATGACAGCTAGCAAAAGAAAATAATGTCTAGAGCAATGAACAAACCTTTCAACTGTCTTTAAGTGATAAAATGCTGAAACACACAAGGATTTCAGTTTCTTTATGAGTGACACCAAGACTTGTAAAGTTATTATTTTGCCTCTTGGTAAGCTTACTGAAGAAATCTCTTTAGAAGTCGCTCAGCCTGTAAAAGAAAGAGAGATTGAGAGAGAGGGAGGGAGAGAGAGAAAGTCTTTTCCTTTTTCTCTCTCTTTTCTCGTACTCAATCAGAGTGCTAATGGAGCTGCCATTGAAAGAAATTAACTGCTGTACTGTTTTTTTTATCAAGAAATGCTTCTGTGTATGTCTTTGGCAGCTTTCCTGTAAGATCTCTCTATTGAGGGTATGGATGATAGACAGTGGCTGATGGCTTCAAGGAAAAAGAAGTAACAGTTTCAGTCAAAGTGGTGACAGTTTTTTGAACTTCCTTGCATCCAGGTAACGAAAAGTTCAGTACTTAAAAAATACGTTCTCAGGCTAATAGCATCTGGAAACTCCACAGGGCTGATGTTGTATGATGTGGGCAATACCGTTTCTTCTCCTTCTAGCATAATGATTATAAAATGGTTTTCAGTGAATTTCAATATTAAACCTTACCTACAGTTCATTCATTTTTACAGTTCAAAAGTCTTTAGAATTCCCATATCAGTAGGGTGGGGGGATGGGATATTATCCTATTCTTAGAGCTCAAGAGCTTTGAGAATCAATGTAAAAAATTCTTGCCCAAGGTCAGTATTCAAGGGACTTTATAGCATCCTCTTCTATGCTTTAAACACACAAACCTCTGTCCCAAAATGTCCCTAAGAATAATCAACAAAGTAAATGAAAAAAGGAAACATCAATACAAGTTAGGGAAAATTGGTTTTACATAGAATTTAATAAAGTTTTTCTAAGTGATTTTTTTCAGTGGCTTTTTGAAAGTGAGTTTTTTTCCCCCCAATAATAAGTAAAATGTCAGTATGACACGGAGATAATGAATATCTTATTTCTGAAGGTCATTAGCAAGTTACAATTCCACTTCTGTGGCAAGGCAAGCTTTCAAAGTTTATGCAATGTGCATTCATTTATGAGAGCTAATAATTTTCTCTTCTGTGTGTCCAGTTTCTGAAAGCATGCTATCTGCTATCTGGAGACAGTCTTTCTTTGGCTGATAAGCCAGGACCGGAGACCTTGGAACCATTCATTTCAGTGGTTTGGGGCAGAAACAAGGCATAACTAAGGTTATGTCTGCACAAAACCATTGGAACGACCTTTTTCAATGATGAATGAATAGTTGGAAAGATGGATGGATGAGTTCAGCCTACCAATCTGGTAATTCAATAATTTATTTTAAAAATATTATCTTTTTATACAATTTTTTATTATTTAACCTAATACATAGTCATTGGAAAATATACCAAGAGAAAAAATACAGTTTACCCACAAACTTATGTCCAGCAATAGCCACTATCACATTTTGACATATTTTATTTTAATCTTTTGAATATGCATATTTTTAATATTTAAAAAGAAAGTTGTTTATAAAATTTTATATTCAGATTAACTTCCTTAAAGTTAATAATATTTTCCCCATGCAATTAAACATTCTGTGACTGGCCTTTTATTTCCCCATTTTATCAATTAAGTGTTCCCCAATTGATTTAGGCATTCCTTTATATTTAAGTTATAGTATTTTTAATAATTTAGTGAAACTGAAATAACATTTTTCACATATATCTTTGTCTTTTTACTGACCATATTTTTTTGTTAGATAGGGAGAATTCAAGAGAAAGGAGAAAAGAAATGAGCAAGCAGGTGTATTTCCATGAAAGATTGCCAAATTGTCTTCCAATGAGATAATTCCACCATGTACTCAAAAAGCCAGTTTTATATGTAAAATAGGAAAGCATAGAAAGAGTGACCCCAATGTCCTTTGCATGTGGCTGGTGGACAGGCAAATGATAAAGGAAATCTTCACTGGGTCAGATGAGCAGAACCTTGAAAAGGAAAAGGAAATATTTGGGTACATGTAGGGTGGGGAGCTCAGGCTGAGAAACCAACCAGGATGGGCAAAGAAGCAGGGTCAGGAGACAGCATGAAATTTTGGAGGAGGGGTCACGTATCAGAGAGTGTGGATTCTTGGTTGAATGGAGGACAGTGGAAAGGGATAAAATGGAGACTAATACTAGAAATAAAAGGCCATTTGTTTATCACAAAGCTTTGGGTCTTTGTTTTGTAGTTCAGAGTTTCTACTAAGGTTTTCCCCAAACTACCAGGCATTGGAATTACCCAGGGCTTTGGGAAGGAGCTCCTTGGAATTATTCTTCACCCTTTAAATTCCTCTCTTATTTAATTTGTACCTCTTTTTTGAAGCATTTTCTATCATGTATCAGTTTCCTTCTCTGCTATTTCCATTTGACTACATAGAATTTTTCTTTGAGTTAGTCATTAAAATCTTATTTATCACCTAAGTCATGTTGGTCATGGAGGCTGGTTTCTGGGGATTTACAGCAGTGCTAGGGTGGGCTGACACATGAGGGGCTACAGCAAAGAGAGATGGCACTGAGGAAGGCTTTAAGGGAACATGGAGGAACCCTAGATGTGCCTGAGGATGACAAGGATGGTGCAAAGTGTCATACTTGTTGCAGACTTAGCGTTTCTAAGTGCTGATCATTAGAGGCCTCAGTAAGTATTAATTTAATCAATGCCCCAATGAATGGAAGGGTCTTAAGCAGAGATGTAATATGATGTAAAGGTGACCAAAGAATAAGGTGGAGAGTGATTTTGCGAAGGACCGATTTGGAGATGGGGAGAACAGTTAGGAGACTGTGAGAGAAAGAGAGAGAAAATAAATTTGAACCATGACAATGGGAACAGAATGGAGAGGGAAATGACAGAAGAAAGACTTCCAAAACATTTGTTACCCATTGGATAGGATGTGTGTGTGTGGGTGTGTGGGTGTCCAGGAGGAGGGAGTGGTTAGGCAGAGGAAAGCATTTCTACATTCAGGCTTAAATGGGTAGGTGGGGTTCCCTAAATTAATAAAGAAATAGTACAAGAAGACAGGTTTAATGGGAAAGATAATGGTGGTGGTTGTATGGATTTGAGGTGCTTCTAAGTCTTCTATTGTCTAGTGTAAGACATTTAGGTGAAGAGTTCCACAGGTGTTCTTTTCTATTAATTACTTCTTGTTGTTTGTCTCAATATTAACGTGTGAAATTTGTATCACTCAGAGATGGATGTGGGATTCATTCTATAAGATGTGCATTAGGTGTTGTGAAAACATTATTTTTCTCTGATTTTTGTTACAGCAATATTATGAAAGTATAGGATTATTTGGATAATGTATTAACCAAGTTTAAGTAAATAGCAAATGGATAAAAATCATTGTAAAATTACTTATATCTTCATACACAAGTTACTTGTTGACATTTAGGATATTTTTTTAAATGTTAAAACTGTATAACTATCATAGGAATAAAAGACATTTAAATTCTTTCTATTTTTTATTTTTAACAACTCTGTTACACTGTCACTATAAACATTTAAAATGTCTACAGATAGAAAATAAAGATTTTAAAAAGAAATGAACTTTCTAATTTTAGATAAATTTATGTGAAAATTCAATGTATTGCATGGAAGTTAGAAAAAAGACAAGCTGGGGCGCCTGGGTGGCTCAGTGGGTTAAAGCCTCTGCCTTCGGCTCGGCTCGAGTCATGGTCCCAGGGTCCTGGGATCGAGCTTCCTCTCTCTGCCTGCCTCTCTGCCTACTTGTGATCTCTGTGTGTCAAATAAATAAATAAAATCTTAAAAAAAAAAAAAAAAAAGACAAGCTGCCTTGACTTCTTCATATTGTCTCAAGTACTATATAATTAGAAACTACATATTGTTTTCTAGAAAAATCCTCATGTTATAATTTGAATATACTTTAAAAATTGTTACAATAAAATCACTTTATAAAATATCATTAACATTTAAATCTGACTTTAATAGTAAAATGCACTGAACTTTGCTAGAGATGTGATTCTGGATCCAGGACACTGTAGATTATAAGAATAACAAATATGCTATACCTTAAAAACAAAAAAGAGAGAGACAACATTTTAGCTGTATTTTAGACTGAGCTAGTCAAAGGTGAAAGACTGGTAATTACGAGGCTAGATTAAAAAATTTCAATAAAGAGTTTAATAAGAGGTGCATTACTTTTATTTGCAATGAGATTTAATGCACCCAGCATATTCTCTTAATTTTTTTAGAACAAAGCATTTTACGGAATATAAACTGTTTCTTTGCTATGGACTAATGCATTCAGGACACAGGCGTTAATTAGTAACTATGGTAACTCTTAGGCCTACTAAGTCAAAATGTAGAAATGCTTGACTGACAATAGACAGCTTTATAATGTGCTTTCAGTGTTCATGAAAAATATTAAGCTCATAAGATTTCCAAAGAAGGTGGAGTTCGGGGGATTCAAGATACAGTGCTGAATTTACTTAGATCTTTTTTTTTAAGCTTTTTTTTTTTTTTTAAAGTCTCCATTTGAGCATGCAAATGTTTCTCACTGAGGTGTTAAAAGAGAAAAAAGCAGTAGGTAATAAAGAACAAAATGATAGAGGTGTTTTGGGACAGTTATGTAACAGCATAGTGTCCTGTTGCTTTGAGAAGTGTTTTGTCCTTGAGCGAAGCATTACAAAATTGGACTCCCTAAAAATTTAAGTAATAGATTTATAGGTGTTTTTCAAATTTCATTTCACAAAGTGGTGGGGGGGAAAGCATCGTTTTAAGGTCCTTTTCATTGACCTGCCGTTCTCAGTAAGCTTGTACAATGAGTACTGTGGAATTGCACAGTTTGGGAATCAGGAAAGAGCCCTGTGTTGTTGAAAAGTATTCAAAGGTTTTAAAATCATACAGCTTGTTAACTTTCCCCACTCAAACCACTGAAATCTCTGAGTACCCAACTTTTGCAGCAAATGAACCTTTGCTCTAGCTTGCTACTTTTGTTATTGAATATTTGCATTAAGTGGAGAAATGTTCATATGAACCAAACTCCTGTAACTGAAGCAGTATGCGCAAGATGTTTATATTTAGTACCTGAAAAAATGTACTCTTTTGAATAGAAACGACTCTGTTTTAATTATGCAACTTTTATTTTTTAATTAAATTTTTTATGTAGCTGTAGAGTCACATGTAATTAGAAGAAATAATACAGAGAGATCTCAAGTACCCTTTTCCCAGTTTCCACTAGTAGAAAACATCCTGCAAAACTCTGTTGTGGTATCACACCTGGGGTATTGATGTTGGTACAGTCAAGATGCAGAGCATTTCCATCTCCACAAGGATCCCTTCTGCTGCCCTTTTATAACCACGCCTGCTTCCTCCCACTGCTGACTCCCTTATAACCACCATCAACCACGCATCTCCATTTCTGTAATTTTTTTTTAATTTCAAGAGTGTTATCTTAATATTAGATACGGTTCAAGAACCATCTACCACGTAATGTTTTGGGATTGGCTTTTCTTCATGCAACAATATTCTCTGGAGATCAATCCAGGTTATTACATTCCTTGTTATTGTTGAATATCATTTCATGGCATTATTATTATGTCATTGTTTAATAGTTCATGCATTAAAAGACATCTGGGTGATTTCTAGCTTTTGGCTATTACAAATGAAGCTGCTATAAATATTCATGTGCAGGTTTTTCCCGTGAACATGAGTCTTCATTCCTCCTGGGATAAATTGGCCAGGAATGCAGTTGCTGTGTTTTGTGGTAGTTACATGTTTAGTTGTTTAAAAAACTGCCAAACTGTTTCCATGGTGATCTTACCATTTTACATTCCTACCAGCAATGCATGAGTTTCTCCATATCATTGCTAGGATTTGATGTTACTACTGTTTTAATGTTAGCTATTTGGACAGTGCAAAGTGGTATTAAATTGTTGTTTTAATTTACATCTCCTTAATGACTAAAGATTTTGAACAACTTTCCATGTGCTTATTTGCCATCTGTAGAAGTTCTTTGGTGAAATGTCACTTCATGTTTTCTGACCATGTTTTAATCGGATTCCTTTTTCATTTTTATTGAGTTTTGAGACTTCTAAATATATTCTAAATAGAGTATGGCTTGCAAATATTTCTCCCAGTCTGTAGCTTGTCTTTTCATCATCTTAATAGGGTCTTTCACAGAGAAAAAAGTTTTTGTTTGGATGAAATTCAATTTACCAATTTTTTTAAAAAGATTTTACGTATTTATTTGAGAGAGAAAGTTAACATTTAACCAACTAAACCCAACCCAGGTGCCCCTACCAATTTTTCCTTTTATGAATCATTCCTTCACTGTCAAAAGAAACTAAGAGCTCTTTGCTAATCATCCCTACATCCCAAGGATTTTATCCTGCATTTTTTTCTAAACGTTTTAGAGTTTTATATTTTACATTTAAGTTTTTGATCTATTTTAGGTTAGTATTTGCATGAGGTGTAAGCCTTAGGTTGAGACTGAATTTTTTTGTCTATGGGTAGCTAATGGCTGTAGCACCAGCTGCTTTCTGAAAATCCTACCATTCTCCCTTGACTTGCTTTTGTGTCTTTGTCAAAAGAAGTTTTACACAATAGTATTTGTGAGGATGCATTTCTGGGTTCTCTCCTGTGTTCCACTGATCTAAGCGTCTATCCCTCTGCCAGTGCACAGAGTGTTTCAATTACTATATCTATCTATCTATCTATCTATCTATAGTATACTATATATATATATACATATATATATACATATATATATATAAATTACTATATCTATACAGTAAATCTGTAAGTTGGGTAGGTTGGTTTTCCCCACTTTATTCTTTTTCAAAATTGTTTTAACTCTTCTGGTTCTTCTACCATTCTTTATAAATTTTTAGTAATTTTCGCTGTATCTGTAAGAATCTTACTGCAATTTTAACAGGAATTACATTAAACTTATATCCTAGTTTAGGAAAATTGACATCCCATCCATATACATGTTTTATTTATCCATTTACTTCGATCTTGATTTCTTTCATGTCGTGTAATTTTTAATTTTTATTTTTTAATGTCTAATTTTGAAAAAAAAGATTTTATTTATTTACCTATTTGATTGAGAGAGAGAGTTCAGGCAAGCATGAGCAAGGGGAGGGGCAGGGGGAGGGAGAAGGAGAGAATCTCAAGCAGACGCCACACTCACCATGGAACCTGATTCAGTGCTCAGTCCCAGGACAGTGAGATCATAACCTGAGCTGAAACGCAGAGTCAGATGCTTAACCAACTGGGCCACCCAGCCATCCCTAATGTTGTGTAATCTTATTTACTATTTGAGTCTTGAATTTGGTTTGTTAGATTTACACCCAAATATTCAATTTTATAAATGGTATTGTATTTTTAGTTTCTGTGCCAGTGTTTATGGCTAGTATGTAGAAATAAAACTGATTTTTGCATATGTATCTTGTATCCTGTGATCTTGCTGAACTCACTTACTAATTCTAGACATTATTTTTGTAGATTCCTTGGGATTTCCTATGTAGGCAATTATGTCACATATATAATATATGCAAACAGGGCTAACCCAAGGCTAAAATTAAACTAATTTTTCCCTTTCCAATCTCTATGCCTTTTCCTTTCTTTTCTTGCATTAGTGCACTGATTAGATCTTCCAATACTGTTGAGTAACAGTGGTGAGACTGGATGAACTTGCCTTAGTCCCAATTTGGGGGAGAGTATTTAGTATTTCTCCATTAAGGAAAATGTTGACACTAGTTGTTTTTTTTTTTTTTTTTTAAGTGATCTTCATCAAAGTGAGGAAATTCCTCTCTACTTTAGTGCTTTTGAGTTTTTATCATGAATATATGATGAAGATACCTTTTCTGTATTGATGATTTTTTTCCTTTATTTTGTTAATATGGTGGATTAAATGGATTGATTTTCAAATATTACATCAATTTTGCATCCCTGGAATAACCCCACTTAGCGGTGGTATATATTTTTCTATATAGAGTGTTGGTTCCTATTTGCTATTTTTTATTGTCCTTAAGGATTTTTGTGTTTAAATTCATGAAAGATATTGGTCTATAATGGTTTTTTTTTGTATTTTCTTTGATTTTGGTGTGGAATAGTAATAATAGTTTCATAGAAGGAATCCCTCGTCTTTTGTTGTTTGACATAAGTTGTGTACAAATGCTATTAATTCCTTTTTATAAGAAATTCTCCAGTGAAACCATCTGGGCCTGTAAATTTCTAATTCATAATTTAAAATTATGAATTCAATGTCTAATACCTACAGGGCTATTCAAGTGAACTATTTCATATTGGCAAGTTGTGGTAGTTTGTGTTTTTTTGAGGAATTGGTCCATTTTGTCAAAGATGTCAAATTTAGTTGGTAAAGTTGTTAAGAGAATTTTCTTAAGTATTTCCTTACTATCTTTTTTTTTTTTTTTTTTTTTTCTAATGCGGGCTCAAACTCACACCTCTGAGATTAAGACCCGAACTGAGATAAAGTTTCGGATGTTCAATCCACTGAGCTACCCAGGCCCCCTCTTACTCTCTCTTCAATGTCTCTGTGGTCCGTAGTGGTATCTCCTGTTACATTCCTGAATCGGTCATTTTTGTCTTCTCTTTTCCCCTTTTTTGGTCTTACTAGAGTCTTTTTAGTTGTATTCATCATTTTTCCCCCCTTTGGGTCCCAAGTTCTTCCTCCAGTCTGCCTTCTTCTTGCTGACTTTCAGGCTTCTTGTATTTCTTTTCTCAATCACTTCTAGAATTTGCAGTTGTATCTAGTGGGAGAAGTAGGAAAAGTATGTATGTTCCATCTTTCTAGAAGCAGCATGACAGGTCTGATTTTATGGTGTATTTCTGACTCCTGTAAGTATTGCGGGATCCTGATGGTTTTCCATGTGCCACAGAAGTGAGTGTGAACACGTAGTTTTCATGGCTCTATGAGAAGAAGCCCTAGGAAAGAACTGCTTGTCCTCAATCCTTGTATTATTTTTATGGCAGTTGTGAGGCTCTGAGTTTCAAACCAGACCCTCTGAAATCGTAGTGTGACTTCAGTGTGACTCCTGCCCTAATGTTGCTGTGTCCCCTGTTTATGAGAATTCTCATTTATAAGAATTTTAAAACTTGTGCTCCATTTTGATGTGTAATCTTAGAAAATTATTTTGCTATTTCAGAATATAAAATACCTGGCTGTGGTCATTAAAATATTAAAAGATGTTTTCTTAGAATAGGGAGTAAGGTCCTTAAGCCAGCATTTCACAAACTGGAGTATATAAGGTCTTGTCTTGTCTTTTCTTTTCTTTTTTTTCTTTTCTTTTCTTTTCTTTTCTTTTCTTTTCTTTTCTTTTCTTTTCTTT
>NW_019154177.1:4740413-4789881 GCF_002288905.1 Enhydra lutris kenyoni
CTTCTTTTAATCTTCTGATGGGTTTCCAGATGGTTCACATTTTGAGAAACACTGCCTGAATGACAGTCAAGGGACCGTGACATAGAACTGAGAGGGAGAACTCTTGGCACAGTACAATAGTGATCAATGATAGAAAAGCATATTGTAGCTTAATAACTGATTATATGGGCAGAATCTGAATCATAACCAAAATTTTTTTAAGGATAAAAATGACAACACGCAGACAAATATTAATTAAGATAGAACAAAAATAAATAAGACCAGGACAAGATAGAGAAGTCCACAAAACATTGAATAACAACTGGATTTTTAAGAGATGACTTTATTGGGGCACCTGGGTGGCTCAGTCAGTTAAACATCTGCCTTCAGCTAAGGTCATGATTCCAGGGTCCACAGATTGAGCCCCACATCAGGCTCCCTGTTCAGAGGGGAATCTGTTTCTCTTTCTGCTCACCGCCTTTCTCCCTCCCCTGTGCTCATGCTGTCTCTCTCTCTCTCTCTCTTATAAATAAATAAAATCTTTAAGGAAAATAGAGATAATTTACCAAATTTAAAGCTTACTTGACACCATCAATAGATGTTTCATACAAAAGAAATGAGAAGAACCAATTTTCTTACATCTTAAAAAACAAGACTAGAGATGAACTTCTTTATTGAAAGCATATAAGGGTGCCTGGGTGGCTCAGTCGGTTAAGCGTCTTCCTTTGCCTCAGGTCATGATCCCAGGGTCCTGGGATCTAGCCCTGTGTCAGGCTCCCTGCCTGGAAGGAGTCTGCTTTTCCCTCTCCAGCCTGCTTCTCCTTTTCCAGCCTGCTTCTCCCCTTGCTTGTGCTCTCTCTGTCAAATAAATAAATTCTTAAAAAATAAAAAAAAAATAACAGAAAGAAAATATATGAACCCTTTCTTTTACAGGGAAGTAGACACTCTACAATGTTTCACTTTCTGAAATGTAGGAAAGATGTGTTCTCCCCACTCATGCATCAAGAGCGCGTGCATTTTCATGTCACTTGTGACGGCCAGCTCCTCTGACTCTCCTTTTGGGGGTTTTCTTGGCTGGCTTCTAGTTGACAGATCGAATTTTACTATTGTCTCAAAAGTTCTCTAACTTTTGGAGCCGAGTGCTGAAGCTGCAGTTTTCTGAGGTTGCACAGACAAGCGGGTCCTCATTGCTAAGAGCACAGAACTCCCATTATAGCTCCTGGGGCCTGCGGGAGGGAGGCAAGAAGAGACCGGGCTCCCAGAGGAGCATCTGCCTCTCACCCTCTTATCCACTGAATGTCCGATTTAAGAGTAAAGGAATGACCATGTTTTCTTCTCCCTCGCATTTCTTCAAGACCCACATCTTTTCTTTTTACTTTGATAGTATCTAAGTGAGGATATTTCAGAGATTGGGGGGAAAAAAAAACAACGGATTGCTGTCTGATTAGCAAGAGAGCAGGGAATAGGGCTTTAAATTTCTTTTAACATCTTTGCTCTCAAATTGGTAAGTATTTATGCAGCTTCTTGTCTCTGGAGGGCGACCCCAAACATCAATCCTCAGCATCCCTGTAATATTTGCAGTGTGCAAGTGGTGTCAGAGTGCTCGCGGCTGGAAATCTGTTACTATGGTTACCACCTATAACAAGGTCACCTTCAGGAAATTCTTTCTGTGTGCAAGATAATACAGGGATAATGAAACTTTCTTAGGAGAGGATAAAGAACAGAGTTTGTTATGCAGGCTTATAATTACCTAGGTGGTTTTGGAAGTCTGTATATTATAATCAGGGCTTCATGCTTCAGCAGGAAGGACGGCATCAAGCAGATACTCTCTAAGGTGGGATTCCAGGATAATACCGGCAGTCAGGCTCGGAGAGGGTGCGCGAGCTGGGATGAAGGGGGGCTCTGGTTTGCTTCCTCGGTGCTAAGTTTACATTTGTCAGTGCAAATTGCTTGATTGTTTTAAGTCAACTAATAAGTGTCTAAGGAAAGGAACTCTTTATTGAGAAGGATTAGGTTTCTTGTCACTCCTGGAAGCAGTCCTTGGCTGTATGTGCAAAGCGTTCTCAGTCAGATGGGACTGAGGGCTCTCAAACAGCAGTGAAATTATAAGTACATCGGGGAATCCTTTAACTGTCCCTCCTATCGAATATCTACCCAGTCCCTGAGAGGCCTGTCCTCAGATTCAGTCAAACATTCCCCACACCATGAGACTGGTCAGAGGGCTCCATGAGCCACGTCTCAGCTTCTTCCCAGCCTTCCCTCCAGATGTGCCTCTGGCCCCAAGTGCAAATCTGTGCTGATTCGGTTTGATGTCTGTGAAGTTCACGTGCGGATGGAAGAAGCTTGAGTCCCCTGTGCATGGACCCGGGACATCGCCACTGCAGGATGGCGTCTCTCTCCGCCGCGGCTGCCTCTCTAGTTGTCCCTGTAACAATCCATCCTCTGGAAAAGCTGCTCTCACGCAGCACCTCCGCGTGGCTTCGTGGGTAAAGGCTTGAGTGATGCGGACAGGTGAAGGGGTCTGGGGAGAGTTAGTGATGAACTTGTGACTTTTCGCTTTGCAACTACACAGATGAATAAACATAAAATCCTTTTGGGGTGGGTCAGTTTTCCCTGTGTCATTTTTTAGAAATCTTGGCTTGTCAGATATGAAAGATGCCATACTCTGGGCACATTCTTTTGGCTGAGTGTTAGGGTGATTCTCTTCTGGCCCAGAGAGCTACACAGACCTTGACAGTTCTCGAAAATGAGAGACTGATACCTGAATGCAGAACTCCGCACACGCTCCAATCGTTAGGCGGTGTTTCCTGTGCTATGTAAGCTTCTGAAGTACGTGAAGTGGGCATATTATTTTACTGTTTTTTGACTCTGGAATTTCAAGAAGGGCCTTTCTTGCCAGCATCAGTTCAAGGATTACTATTTTTTGTTTGTTTGTTTTTTAAGAGTTTGTCATTTCCATGCCTCCAGGAACTCTACCAATGAATATCCTTGTAACCTGAAGATGCCTAAATCCAGGAGCCTAGTGGCACTATATGGGGACAAGCACATTGGCAAGGACCTGCCTCCAACTGTCTTTATGCTCATGGGTTTGGAAAGCAGTGGGATGATAGTAAGAGCGGGAAGGCTTCCAAAGGAAGGACTTTACACCATGTATTCTTAGAAGTTGACCCTAACGTTTGGGCCAACCCTTGTTCCTTGAATCTTTTACAGGACACCTTGGTAATGCTTCTGACCGACTGGTGTCTCTAGGTACTCCAGGCTTATCTGGAAAGTTTTTATAGTTCCTAATACCATCACCACAGCCCTTTGCTTTTTCTCTTTCCTCGTCATCACAGAGTTTTGCTCTAATTTAGTAGCCTGGTATTTATTTAGAGGTCACCAGTTAGTCGTTTCAACCTTTAGAATCACCAGGAACCTAACTGGGAATCCATAAATAAGTTTAAAAGTATGTATGGAAACAAGGGGTATTGTAAATCCCAGGCACTAAAGCAGACCTTCTGAGCTGCTCACACTCTTGTTCTCCATTTATGTTTTCTGCAAACCCAGAGGCCCCTGTCGTTTTAGAGCAGAAGCAGACAGTTTAGAGATATGGATGATAGCTGCTGTACACAGTTATCAGAGGAAAGCCATAGCTAGGAAGAACTGAAGTCTGGGTAGTGAAGGAATAAAAGAAATGTTACAAAAAATAAATACATCGAGTCACAAACTGAGGCAATTTGAGGCCAGTTAGTGCGAGCACAAATGACTTAAAATGTACCTCTTTTGAGGATGTTACTTTTCATTGCATGATATAGTCATGGAGCGATATCATGAGGATTTCATAATGAAAATTTGAATTAAGAAAAAATAATTTATTATATTTCTTCTGCATAAAGCATAACTGTTACTTATGTTTACAGGTTCTAATAAAGAATTTAAGCAAAGAAATATAAATATGTATCATTTATTTATTTTTTTAAAAGATTTTATTTATTTATTTGACAGAGAGAGAGATCACCAGTAGGCAGAGAGGCAGGCAGAGAGAGAAGGGGAAGCAGGCTACCTGCTGAGCAGAGAGCCCGATGCAGGACTTGAACCCAGGACCCTGAGATCATGACCTGAAGCGAAGGCAGAGGCTTAACCCACTGAGCCACCCAGGTGCCCCATATATCATTTATTTTTAAAATTCCATTAAAATTATCATTCAAAGATCATGCTTAGAGAGACGGTATTTATCTAGAAATATTTGCCTATGTGGATTATTTACCCATTTGTGCTATATAAATGTATAAATGTATAAGTTTTTGCATAAATAAAAATTAGAGAGTATTAGCAAAGAATTAACTCTTTGAGAAGTGTGACACCATCAGCTCTCCCTTCCCCTTCAGATCCCAAATAATACAGTCTATTCTTCCATATTTTATAAGATTTTAGCTTCATTGTCATCAAGACCCCATACAGTGTTTCAGAAAAAACAGTATGGGTAAAATAGACCCAAAAACTCAGATTCTGTTCCTCTTTTTAAACAAATTTTATTTAAATTCAGTTAGTTAACATATAGTGTATTCATTTCAAAGGTAGAGGTCAGTGATTCATCAGTTGCATATAATACCCAGTGCTCATGACATCATGTGCCCTCCTTAAAGCCCACTGCCCAATTACCCCCTCCCCCCTCCCCCGTCTCCCCCAGCAACCCTCAGTTTGAGTTAAGAGTCTCTTATGGTTTGTCTTCCTCTCTGTTTTGGTCTTACTTTATTTTTTCTTCCCTTCCCCTATGCTCTATTTGTTTCTTAAATTCCACATAGCAGCCCAGATGTCTGTCAACGGATGGATAAAGAAAAGGGGGTATACATAGACAATGCACTATTGCTCAGACATCAAAAAAATGAAATCTTGCCATTTGCAAACGATATGGTTGGAATTAGATTCTGCCCCTCTTGTATTTGCCTCCTCCCGTCTCTGACCTGACCACGGCAGGTCCTTGCTGGCAGTGACGTGGCCTCTCTCTTACCAGGTTGAGCATGTGAGTGTGGCTGAACACAGTGACCTGAGAACAGTGGTCTACCCGTCAACACCAACTCAGAGGGAACTGTCACACACACACACACAAACACACCCCTGCCCGGTGCAACACGCATGGCCCCATGTGCGGCTCCCTTGGGTGTCAGAGTCCCATGTGGCTTCCCAGCCTCCCCACGGCTCTTAGACTGGCACCAGCCTCTGTGACTCAGTGTTGGTGCCGACCTGAGCCACTCTCTTCTTTTATCCTTTGTGACCCAGGCTACTAGTAGGTGTTAAATGGTTTGTCACTTGAGGTCCTACTTCTTGTCCCCATCCCCATCTTATCTAATTGATGCTGTCTTTGGCATAGGGTGGGGGAGCAGCCGATGACAATCAGTCCACTATTCTGAGGGCCCATCTACCATGGTGAGAGCAGCAATAACAGAAACAATAAAATTAAATCGGAAAAATTCAGTGACAGAAGGGAAACAAACCAGAGTCCTGCATGGTTAAGCCGAACAGCCCAAACAGTACACAGGTCCCTCCGTTTATGAGATTGTTGTATATCCATGGTCTCACCTAATATCCTTGCATCCCTACGAATTATTATCCTTGCCATCATAACCCCGTAAGGTGATCTAGAAGCTTTTCCAAGAGAGGTTATACACTTTTAATAGTATCATTAATTTTCAACAATGTGATTTTAATCATTGGATGATGGATGACTGGGCTTAATTTATCATTTTTTAAAGTTTTGGTTATAAATTTTATTGGTTGTTTCCATGTTTATCTACCTCTTTGTTTGTTTTTGCTATTTATTGTCAGCAAATTTACTGCCAGTGACCTCTTGTGTACACGTTTGGTCATGTCTTTGAATATTTCTTTAAGATAGAATCTTAGAAGTAGAGTAATTAAATCAAAGGGTGTGATATGTTTAAAGCACTTGCTTTATATCTAAAATCACGTTTTCTATAAGTTATGCCATCCAATATTTCTACCACTAGTGTTCACAGGATCAAAACTATTTGTATTCTGCGCTTTACAAAGTACTTCCATGGCTGTTATCAAATTTTATTCTTACAACAATCTTTTAAAGAACATTAACAATATTTTCTCCAGGCTGTAGATGAGATTTTACAAAGTAATAAAAACAAAACTGATATTAAGTGTCTTGTACAAAATGGCAGAGGCAAGACTAGAACCAGATTTCCCAAACTTCTATAAGACACTAAAGAGGCAATGATAATTTCCATAAATCTCGTTCAGTGCCTGAGGCTCCACAGTAGAAAGATCTTATTTCACAGAAACCTGAGCAATGACACTTTGCCCTGGGTTTTACTGCTAACGAACAGCAGAGGGAAGCAAGCCAGAGTGGGACTTGACCATTTTGTGACATTGGTTGCGCTAGAAGTAACTGAATCTGGAGACCACTTGGCTAAGTTCACTGACTAGAAGCTAAGGGAACACCTTTCCAGCTCCTGTAGATACTCTGTGAATACAGATCTTTATAGCAAATTTCTCTTCTCTTACTGATATCTAGATTCTGTGTTTCATGCTGAAGGCTTTACCGATAGGATCTTTTAAAATACTTCCTGCTTTTTAAGAAATATCAAAATACGTCACAAATAATTTAAATTAAATACAAATATAAAAATATTCAATGTGGCATTATGAAAGAGAATGAGTTCATAAGGAAAGAGTAACCATACATAGTTTGCCTTTACACATTTAACTAAGTTATTCTTGTGGTTCCTGAAAGAGTGTCTGTCCACATGGTTTGAACTGCTTTCTGATACTAATGATTAATGTCAGTCTTCTCAGTGTACTCCTGAGGTACACTTCTACAGAGGAAGCCAATCACCACTAATTCTTTTATATACTTTATGTTTTTTTAATATACAGAAATGGGAAGGTAAATGCCACTGCATCACCTAACAAAAAAAGGTAAAACATGGAGAATTGCTGATTTCTAGGGGTTTTTTTTTGTTTTTTTTTTTGTTTTTTTTTTTGTTTTTTTTGATGTAAGAGAAGCTTTTTTAGGCTCAAGAGGAATGAAACATTAGGGATTGTTGGCAGGATGCTAATCTGAGTGGAGCCCCGAAGGCATCAGGATTAGAGGTGGCTGAATACACATTGTCCATGTTGATAGAGAGCATTAGGAGGAGGACAGAAGAAAGGAATGTTTAAGTGTATGCCTCTGGGTATAGAAACAAGTGTTCAGATGGCATGCCAAGTTGTCACGCACAGATTGCAAAGGTTCTAGAATACCTGTGAGTGTCTGAAGCAGTCTTTCTAACCATTCATCATCAACTCTTGTGGAGAAAGGACTGGGCAGGATGGAGAAAAGCCGGATCCCAGGGCTGCTCGCTCTACTACTGATTGCTTAAGGAATGATGGGCAAATCTCACGTCTTCATGGCTTCATTTTTCTTGTTAGTAAAGTTAGCGGTAATTTAGTCTTGCAAATTGATGCTTACCCTAAAATCCTATGGTTAACAGAAGAGACGATTCAAATTTTTGCTAAACACTAACATGGTTGGTGCAACCAGAGCAGCACCAAAAGCATTTTAGAAACTCAGTCTGGGAAGTTGCGGTTGTGGAGAAAATTCGAAAATGTTTTACATTGTGGATGTCAGCATAGTGTGGAGGAAGCAAGGCCAACTCTGTTGCTAAGGTTGCAGGTTGGGTCAGATAGACCTGAGTTTCTCTGTTCTGACTCAGGGCTGTGATAGCCATGTGACTTTGAAAATTTTTCTAAGCTTTTATAAAATATGGAGGTGATATACTTCTCTCTTTGTAGAGAGCAATGATGGAGACACACCTATTAAACCTAGTTGCCTCTCTGAGTATTAACTTGGGAGTCTTAAGAAACTTCCCTCCATTCTGTAGACCCAATTATCTTATAGAATGGTTACCTATATTTTCCGCGTAGAAATGACCATAGTAATAAAGGTGCCGACAACCATGCTTCCTTTTGATTCCTTTCAAGATATGCTTGTGTGTGTGTCACGTGCACAGGGATCAAGGTGTGTTATAAGTAGGATGGTGTCAGGGTAATCGGTATTGATGGATGGCTCCTTGAGCTGTAATTTCTATAACAAGAACTATTGTCTCCATGAGATTCTAGCCGACCCCAACAAGTCTACATACAATTGGTTGAATGACAACGTTCAGAATTGCTTTCTCCCTTTGAAAGAACATAATAGTGTTTTCAAAAGACAGCCATCAAGTAAACAGTATGCGTCTCTCTTGAAATAGGAGGCTGATAACTGTGAAGGCTAGTGTCACAGATTTATCACTGGAACAACTATGGTTTGGGAAGAATAAGCATCATTATTGCTTTCCTAATATGCTTTACCTTTGAATGACTAAGTGGCTTAAATCACAAAGATGAGTAAAGGTCGGGAAGCTTTTCACTTATTCGAAAAATTTCCATTTCTCTTTTCTTCTGAAAGTACAGTTTGCACAAAGGTCACTAGCTCTTTGGATTGCCTTAGATAAGCATCTCAACTTGTGAGAAGCCTTTTAACATCTGCCTACCTGAAATATCATTGCTTCCATTCTTCAAATGCAAAGATTGGCCAAAAAGTCCTCATGGGGTGAGTTCCAGTGCTCATGGAACTTTTAAATTTCAAACTATCTGTGTAAACGTGTTCATCTTGTCATTTTTGTGCACTGATATTACCATTAGCTTAGCTGCTTGTTGGAATTCTAATCCAAAAATCTTCCAAGGAACTAAAATGATATTAATTAATTCAAATGACATATTCAGAAGTATGGGAAGCCCTGTACTGGAAAAGATTTAATCTGTGCCTCCGATTCAATCTAGACGCAGCCAGGGACTCCACAATAGTGAATTTCCCAGTTCTGAATCATAAATTGAGAATATATGTCTATTTTTAGTTTATTCAAAATTTTGCCAAATGAAAATATATTTTAATTTTCTTCTTTTGCTCCATTTATATATTTATTTTTGTCCTTTTATACTTAATTGTATATCTCTTTCTTAAACTGTCTGGTCTTATTCATGTCAGTTCATTTTATTGTTCCTTTGTAGTATTTCCTCAATCTTTATTTTTTTTCTTATAAACTTTTTTCTTTGATCTTTTTCAATATTTCAGATTGTCTGTATGCTATTTTTAAAAGCTTCCTTTAGTACACATTTTTATCATATTGAGTCAAGAATAAAATCTTCGCTACTGAAAGCAAAAAATTTCACATGCTTTCCTTCTCACTCTCCATTCATACTGTTTTATTTTTTTTTAATATGGGTGCTAAAATTCAGACTATTGCCTTGTTGAAATATTTTATTTAATCACTTTGTTTTTAAAGAAATGCTTTTTCATATCTTCATCTCATTTAGTCACCAGATTAAAATAATCATTTTTTAAAAGATTTTATTTATTTATTTGACAAAAATCACAAGTAGGCAGAGAGGCAAGCAGAGAGAGAGGCATGAGGAAGCAGTCTCCCTGCTGAGCAGAGAGCCCGATGTGGGGCTCAATCCCAGGACCCTGGGATCATGACTTGAGCCGAAGGCAGAGGCTTTAACCCACTGAGCCCCCCAGGCGTCCCTAAAATAATCATTTTGACTCGAGTTGATATCTGGACAAGTGGAGGTCTCACTGTCATTTCTCACCTGAGTCTCCTCTTCTTGAAGGCAAGTGTTTTCTTCATTCCAAGATCAAAGCACGTATTCAGTTTTAAAAGTTTTCATGGGTGAATATTCCCTGACTCTTGAAAAGATCTCCATTTGCCTTTATACACTGTCTGGATACATAGTTTATTAGCCTCCATCCTTCCTTAGAAAATTCTTTGGAAATTGTTCCACTGTTTATAGGCACTTAACTTTCATTTGCTTGGTTGCCTCTGGTAGTTTTTCTGCATCCATGCCATTTCCAACATTTATCTAAGGGCTAGTTAATTATTGAGAGCAAGAATTTCTGGTGCATGTTTGTAGATCTTTTCTAAGTTCAGGGAGGCTTTCTCCTTTGTATAACCCCAGCGTTCTGAGTCAGAAGGGAGATACAGTCTTCTTAGGTCTTTATGGACTCTTTCCTGAAGAGCCACATGCTGAGGTCTTTTGATCTACTTTGGGTACGTTTCTTTCTAATCTCATTCCATTTGTATTTGGAATCATTTAATTTTTCATGTTTTAATTAATATTAAGAATAAGAAAATAAATGAGCATTTATTAATCTTTATTTTCAGTGGTATTACAAGCTCTTTTTTATGGTGTTTCCTTTTTTAATTTTTTGATAGACAGAGAACATGAGAGTGTGAGTGGAGGGTAGAAGGGCGGAGGGAGAGGGAGACAGAGAGAATCTGCAGCAGACTTCACGCCCAGCATGTGGCCAGCACAGAGCTCGGTCTCACGACCCTGAGATCATGACCTGAGCTGAAATCAGGAGTGGGAGGGGAGGCTCACTGACTAAGCCACCCAGGTACCCTTTACTGTGTTTTTCATAAGCATTTCAGTGGGCTTTTAGAAGAGGCTGATTAGCAGCTTATAGGCTGATGTGGTTTTCTAAAACTGAAGCCTACAAATAAGGAATATGAGTGACCTGTAAAGAGAAGGGCAGTCAGGATGAAAAAATGAAAATCACTGTGTTTTCTTTCTCTTTTTTCCCCTAAGATTGATTGATTGATTGATTATTTATTTATTTATTTATTTATTTGCCAGAGAGAGAAGGAACATAAGCAGAGGGAGAAGGAGGCTCCCCACTGAGCTGGGAGCCCAAAGCATGATGCTGAGCCAAAGGCAGATGCTTACCTAACTGAGCCACCCCAGTAACCCCCCAAAGCATTGCATTTTTAAATTTCAAAATGTCACCTTTCAAGTAGAAGATTTAATATTCAACCAACTTTAGAATAAATTTGGCGTAAGTGTTATACTGAGCTAACTGAACAGCAGAATGTAAGTGTAAAATTAGTTCCTCCTGGAGTGCCTAGGTGGCTCAGTCGGTTAAGCATCTGCCTTCAGCTCAGGTCATGATCTCAGGGTCCTAGGATTGAACCCCATGTTCAGCAGGGAGCCTGCTTCTCCCTCTGCCTGCCTCTCCCCCTGCTTGTGCTCTCTCTTTCTGTAAAATAAATAAATAAAATCTTAAAAAAAATTAGTTCCTCCTTCTATTCTTGTGTATCCTAATTATAACCTCATAGGAGACCTCCCACTATTCACCTCAATTCTAATCCATGTAGGTTTTCATATTCTCATCAAGCCCTATTATTTCCTTAAATGGGGGAATATTTCTACCAGGGACTGGTAAACTTTTCAAAATTATTAGAAAGTTAAAAATAATTGTATTTCCTGTCAATCCCAAGTGGACAATAATATTTTACTTTTTTTATAATAAATTTTCTTAAAAGATCAAAAACTTTCAATGCAAAAACTTTTTTTTCTAGCTGGAAAATAAATAGCTGAATATTCATAATATCATCAATTAGGGAACTACTACAATTTTACACTCATGCCAAGAATAATAAAATATTTTGGTAAAACAATTAATCTCACATAAATTACAATCTGTACCCTTTTTCGTAGGGTTAGTCTTGACCCTTAGAATGTGGCCTTTCTGGATCCTCAGCCAAAAGCCCAGATGTTGATGAAGATCTCTCCTGGCTTGGCTGAGTCTGAACTCAAACCTTCCCAAGGCACCATGTGGCGTCTAAAATCTCTGCTCAGCTCCCCAGGCTCCCAGGTGCTGTTCTCTCCTGGTCCATTTGAGTCTTATCCTGCTCGTTCCGGTGTAGTAGCTTAGATGATGCTCCAGGACCCCAGGGAAATTTTTATGCTGATATTAATGGCTCCTTATCTGCAGTTCTTTCCTCCCTAATACCTCATCGTCTCTCAAATGTCGGATGCACGGCTGCCCCTAACTCTGATCTATGTTTCTTTCACTGATCAAGGATACCTCTCTCTGCCCTCAGGGACAAAGCTGGGGGAATGAGATTTGGGAATCACTTCCCTTCTCTCATGTGCCCAATGCCTGCAAACGATTGTTTTCTATACATCGCCCAGTTTTTATGGTTGTTTATGGCAGTTGTTAAACTCTATATCAGCTCTCTCTGAAAGGCTTTCTTGGAGCTTGGACTTACAATAGGACTATAATCCTGCCTGACATTTTTCACCTTCCTGCTAGCATATTATTCTGGTTTATGTTCTAATAAACCACATGAGTCTCTGAGGTTATCTCAATTAGTTGTTTGTTGGTTTGTTTCCTCATCCATTTCCTGTCCCTCCCCACTGGAACTCCATCTCTATGGATTCTGACGACTTAGCTGTCCTGTTAAATGCTACAGCTCCAGCAGCTAACAGTCGCCTGGCATGCAGGAGACACTAAAGAAACAATTGTTGATCGAAAGATTGTTTATTATTTTTTTGACTACTGAAGTACTATCCAAAGTTGCACAGAATAAATTTGCATTTCAAACTGGATACATAGCTAGTTTCATTATTCGTCATATTCATGTGTTGAAGACAAAGCAAAACAAACAAACAAAAAAAACCCAAAACTTATTTTTTAACCTTCTTCTGAATTCTTATTAAAGCATAGACATTTTATCTGAGGACTTAAATATTGAAATACATAACTACTGATATTTTTACTTTTAAAAATTTGATTAAAGGTCATTTTCTTGCAGAGCTAGTCTGTACCTCTTTTCTACCACATGTATCTCTTTAACTTTACAACTGATATTTTGTATTTTGAGTTTTATACTCCTCTCTAATTTGGAGGGATATGAAAATAGCTTCGTGAGGACCGTTTGGATTTCATGTCATGATTCCTGCCTGTGCTGTGTTTGTTGTATCTTTGCACATGTGGAAAGATTTGTAGATGACTGAAAGCATAAACCTCCCTGGCAGGCAGAGGGAAATAATAAATTAGTGATATTAAAATCTTATAATGTATTTCTTATGTCAGAAGGATAAGATCCAGAATGAAGACCCTTTGCATTGAGAGAGTACTCCCAGATCATTATTCAGGTGGAAATTTTAATAGGGAACATGCATCTTTTGGTAATGGCAGCTGTTAATAAAGAACAAGATAACCCAGATTGGTTTGTTCTGTTCTGTTTCTGGGAGGAAAAAAGTTCTTGGAACAGAGTCCCTATGAGTAGGCTCTGGAATTGCTGACAAATGCTGGTGAAGTGGAAATGGATGGGAGTGAATACGAACCTCCCTTTAGAGGAGCAATTTATTAAATGGAGAGTGACCATGGACACTGAATGGAGGACACGGTGTTGGGAAATCATGTCGTGATCAAAACTAAGAGGCTGGTATGGAAAGGATGATTTTGATGGCAGTGAAGAACCCAAGAATGAAAGAAAAATGTGGCCTAAGATCTTGAACTTTCAACTCAAACAAAGAGAAAACAAACAAACACCTTATGGGGATCATAAGGGAAAGGGCAGACTTAAATGATTGAGATCAGAAAGGTCTAATTTTGTGTTTTCTCTTTAACTGTCTGTTAAGTTAGGGCATTGCTTGGCAGAAGTGGGCTCTATGATGGGGCGCATGGGGATATATGGATAAAATTGAGACATTTTAGCCTTTTGCTATCTGAAACCTGTTTGTTAATAGAAGCATCATTTTCTTACCGCTCTGTGTAATCAACCATTCTTTATATAAAATATTGACCTATAAGGAATATGACACCTGCTCTACTAAGGATCCTCACCCACAGTGCTATTTTCCCTAAAATGTAAGCTGATGGCGCTCCTTGAGAGTAGTATTGAGCCATAATATTCAGCATGAAGGAATCCATAGACTGGTCATTTTCTGCAGCTTCCAAAAGGCACAAAATGCAAACATGAAGATGGTAATTGCGGTGATTACCAGAAAGTTAGAGTTTGCTCCTTTCAAAAAAATTTTTTGAAATTGTCAAAAATACGAAGTGGTTTCTTTCTTTCTTTCTTTCTTTCTTTCTTTCTTTCTTTCTTTCATAAAGAAAATCACATAATACTGGTGATAATCTCAACTCTGACCCCAGAAAGATATCCTATTTTTTTTAATTTAATAGATATAGTTTAGAATTCAACTTCTTTTGAATAGTTGTGCATAAGCTAATCCAAGGCAAATTTCCAGAAGGAGCAGAGACCAGCAGTCACTTGAAATATTGCCTAATGATCTGTAGTTTGGGGATTCCCTTGGTTTATTTCATGTAATATTTCAGCCATACACTGTAGGTACACAGAATAGAATTTCCTTATGAAATACTTATAAGGCATCTTTCATACTATAAATAAATAAGTGGAATCCCAAATTCATGAGATGATAAATTAAAGTCAATGTCTTTGTGTAAGAAACTTTCTTGCTGATTACATTTATTTTTGAAATACCTAGGTATAATGTCAGTTCTTAGCTTAAAATTATTTAAAAAAAATTATTTTTTTTTCCTGATGTGTACAAGAAATAGAGTTTTGTTATCTGAATGTAAACAAGCAAGAAAGAATATATTAGAATTAATAAACTTGTACTGCCTTGAGCTCTTTTGGAAAACCTCTGTAAAGCTGATAAAGCATGTGCTTATTAATTCATATTTTTTTTCACTTAACAAAACGTTTATGGAGCCCTTTCCATATGTCTTGGGGAAATTTAGAATTGACTAAAGCTTGGGGGCGCCTGGGTGGCTCAGTGGGTTAAGGCCTCTGCCTTCGGCTCGGGTCACGATCTCGGGGTCCTGGGATCGAGCCCCGCATCGGGCTCTCTGCTCCGCGGGGAGCCTGCTTCCTCCTCTCTCTCTGCCTGCTTCTCTGCCTACTTGTGAGTTCTCTCTGTCAAATAAATAAAATCTTTAAAAAAAAAATAGAATTGACTAAAGCTTGAAGGTTCAACCATCAAGGACTTTTAGGATAGTAAAGAAGACAAGACATGTGGATGTAAGATGTGTAGAACTAGTTAAGTGCGTTGAAAGAAGTGTAAGGAACTACTTATCTCATTTTTCTGAATTTGCATAATGCTTTTACCTGTTGTGGAAGGAGTCAGGTTATGACTCCTGGGATGGGAAGAAAGTAGATTCCAAAAGGAGAGCAGGTAGACTTAGCTACCTAAAAACCAACCAACCAACCAACCAACCAACCAACCAACCAACCAAAAACCTTTTATAAGTCAAATAACAAAGAAAGAGAAGGCAAATGAAAAACTTGGGAATTGCTTACAATGAATCTTATTATAAAAGTGTTTGTAAGGATAATATATAAACATCCTTTATCATTGGCAAGCAAACACTAAATCACTAGAAGTTCAACAGAAAATGTAAACAAAAATTCACTAATCAGTTTCAGCCTATAAAATTAAACTTACCAACTTACTAACATTGTAATGGAATATGGTTTTTGCTTATGAATTCAATATAGATGTTTTTCGTAAAAGATTGCATCAATATTGACAAAGATCGGGTCAAGTAAGTCCCTTCGGGTGAGAGAAAATTCCTGTAACATTTTAGGAGATAATTTCAATACCTACTGAAAGTATACTTTTTTTTAATTTCCAGCAATTATGCTTTATTTTTTACCATGTATCCTAAAGAATGTATAACAAATATGGCCAGATTTATACATAAACATGTTTATGGAGATGTATTTATAATAGGGAATGATTATGGGAAACATAAGGCTTCAATAATGGAGGAAGTGCTTGGCTGAAATGTCCATTATCCATAACGCAGGTGGTTGTGCGCTGTACACAACAGAGAAAGCAAGGAATAAACCATACGTAGCTGATGCAGCTTTATTTCTGTATTTTACCATGAGACCCTAATATGATTCTAGTTTCTTCTTCCACCACCCAAGTTATGTTCTCTTCACCCTCAATAAGAACCTCAGCTAACTGGTATTCTTTACTTTGCTGGGTGACCCAGACTTCATTTCCAATAGGTCTGAATCCTCAGGGGACATGTCTCTTTTTGTTGGTGTGGGGGAAATTGTTGTAATTTCCCATTATCTTTTTTCTTTTGGACATGGAAGTGGTAAGAGGTACTGCACAGAAGACCTGGGCTTCCATATACAGTTCTCATGCCCAGTTTACTTGATTATCAGGGGCAGCCATCCTAACCACTGGTAATGTAGTTCCCCTCTTTGTAAAGTTTTGTTGTATGTGGAACCCAAAAGACCAAGTAGTGGCCCTAACTTTCAATTTGGTAGAAACCTTCTAACCTTCTTCCTGTCTCATGGAGGGAACATTACCCTCTTGGAATAATAGACATCCAAAGTAGTAGAGATAAAAATTCTAAGGAAAGGAATCATAAACTCTATGAATGAGTTTTTAGGTGTGAAGGAGAGAGGAGCTGCTCTCATCCCTTGATTCTTGGACCCACGAATCCCAGAAATTGGAGAGACAGCAGACTTCTAATAATGAGAGTGTTTTAAAAATAATCTACTTGGGGGGCACCTGGGTGGCTCAGTGGATTAAGCCACTGCCTTTGGCTCAGGTCATGATCTCAGGGTCCTGGGATCGAGTCCCACATCGGGCTCTCTGCTCAGCAGGGTGCCTGCTTCCCTCTCTCTCTCTCTCTCTCTCTTTGCCTGCCTCTCCATCTACTTGTGATCTCTCTCTGTCAAATAAATAAATAAAATCTTAAAAAAAAAAATCTACTTGGAGTGTGTGAGTATCACTGGTCACAACACTTGTACTACCGAAATTTCTACATGTAGAGAGGTGGCCATCTCTGTGCAGAATAATTTCAATAGTCTTGATAAGAAATAGGAAAAAGTTTTGATAGGAATACATACATAAGAAAAAAGCCTTCATTTCCACCAATGATTTTCATATCTCCTTCTCACTACTCAGATACAAAAACTTCCATCCAGGTTAAACCCATGTCTACATTTTCCTGGTTCAAGAAGTGATGTTTACATCTGTTCTAAATTCCCCTTTCTCTCTTCTCTCTTCCAGATATGGAATACTCTCTTTTTGAAGTATATGGGCTTCCATTCAGAGTTGCTGGAATTGACTCTACTGTCAATAGACCAGATATTTTTTGTGTTATAGATGAGCCATAGATGTCCCCATCATCTCTGGGATAAAGTACTACCTTACCCTTGCAACTCCTTCTTGTTATAAAATGACCTATAACTAAGGTAAAAATCTTGCTTCTATTTCTACTGTCATAACCTACTTAACTTCCAGCAGTGCTTGTAATGCGGAATTTCCCAACGCTGTTTGCATTGGCTGGATCTCTCTCTTTGGGATCAGTGTTTCCTTTAAATACACTTGATCTTAACTTATCAACAAGACACTTTATATGAGAAATTTACCTTCTGTAACATGCCTTGTTTCACTGGTCCGAGGTTTCTTCCCAAATGAAAGTGAAACACAATTAACTAAAGAAATAATTTACTTGATGTACAACTCATTATTCACCTAGACTTGTTTATTAAATAATTTATCTTGTTTCAAGATTAAAGAATCCCAGTTCCTGTCATAATGTCTTCCTAAGTCTTGTTTTCTAACTCTTAAATTTGCTCAATCATTTTTGGTTCTTCTTTGCCCAAATATAGTTATGCCATATGACTTCACATAATGTCTCTTTGCAACACAACCTGTGAAATTATATTTTCTGGCTGGCACACAATCAGTGTTTCCATCATTTGTGAGATATAATACAGAGCTGCTAAAGCTAATTCTCTGTTAGGTGATGTCTCACTGCCTGTTTGAAAAGTGCAAAAAGATTAGCATGTTTAAATTAAAATAGATCTACTCATAGAAGATTAATTATTTGGCTTGCCAACAAGAAGTCACCACATTATTAATGTAATGAACAAAGAAAATTGCTTCTAGAACAGAGAATGATAATAAATGGTACTTTGCCAAAACATCGCAATATAGTAGAGGTGAGTGATGGCAACATTCATAGATGTTATCCAGGTATAATTTTTTTAAAGAGTTGGTCTTAATTATGATCCCATTATCCCACTATTATTTTTAATAATTCTGGGAAGAGCTCACATTCAGATATCATTGATATATGTAAATGATGTTAGAAGACTAAGTCTATATTGAGAGTATCACAGATACTTGTCATCACTTTCATTAGAATATTGTACAGGCTGTCAGTTGTCATGGTCCAGAAGGCTTGGTGCTTGTAACCTTTCCAAGAGTTTAAATATTCATCATGGGTTCATCCCTGTGGCCATACTCAGAGATATGAAAAGATAAAAGATGTGTCAGAACCAACTTCTCTAAAGAAAATGTTGTGACAATCTGACAGCCATAAAAACAAATATGTCAGTAGCACAGGTGAACATAAAGGGAGAAAAGAGCACCACAACTACACTGGAGAAGGGGATAATGGGACAAATTGCTCTTTGGTCAATACACAAAAAAATTTTCAAAGTCACTGTCTTCTTTTAGTTCAGATTCACCTTTTCAGTGATATTCTGGTTGGGTCCTTTACTAAGTTTTTAGTGCAGGAATTTTAGGAAAATGTAAAGAAGAAATTTAAATTACCTGCATTCTCATATCTCTGAGAATGTTTTGTAATGTGTTATGAATAATTTTATTTTAGGAAGTAGCTATAGAAACCATATCTATCCTGTAATTTTACTCATATTAAATTGTGAGCACCTTATTAGGTTATAAAAATTATTGGAAAATATTGTTAATAATGAATATACGACGTTCCAATAAATTGATGCATCCGTTTCTGATTGTTGAACATTAGATTTTCTCCAAAAGTTTTCTATTACAAATTTTTTCTTTGAACATCTTTATGTATAAATATGTCCATATTCAGATTTTTTCCTTAGGATAGATGCCTGGAAGTATAATAACATTAAATACTATGCTTTTGATGAATGTGAGTTACTAGACCAAGATCTAGAGTGGACTGAAACACAGGAATTTGAATACTATACTTGGGTTGTATTTTTACTGGGGATATTTAGTAATTATGGGAGAGGTAACTGAGAGCCAGAGGAGTTAAATACAGATGCTGTAGCTTCTCAGGGATAGAGAAAGATAAAAGAGAGTATTGAGAACCATATCAGGGAAATAGTATCTAAAATAAAAGGACAAAATATATTTGAGTAAGAAATTACCAAAATTTTAGAACTGAAAAAATAGAAATAAAAAAACGCAATGGGTAGGTTTAACAGTAAATTACATAGAGCTGAAGAAGTTGTGTATGAAAGGAAAACTAAGTTTAAGAAAATGTCCAGAATGAAACAGACAGACAATGAATAGACAGATGGAAAATACGGAGAATACAGATTCTTCCTTCACTTAATGACGGGTTTAGGTACCAACAAATCCATCGTAAGTTGAAAAAGAATTCAATACATCTAACCACATACCATAGCCTAGTGTATTTTAAATGTCTTCAGGAAACACATTAGTCTATAGGTGGGAAAATAATCTAACACAAATTTTATACTAAAGTGTTGAATATCTCATGTAATTTATCGACTACTGTACTGAGAGTGAAAAACAGAATGGTACTATGGGTAGAGAAAGGTTGTAAGTGTATCAGTTGCTCACCCTGGTGGTCCTGTGGCTGACTGGGAGCTGTGGCTCACTGGCTTTGTCCAGTATCACAGGAAAGGATAGTACTATATATTAGTAGTCTGGGAAAATGTCAAAATTCAATATTCAAAGTATGGTTTGTACTGAATGTGTATTGCTGTCTCATCATCATAAAGTTGAGAAATTATAGGTTGAACCATTGTAAGTGAGGACTGTCTGCATAAGATGATTATTGACTCAAACTTAAGTGGATCTCTGTCCAATACATTAACTGACCACTAAGCTAACCAAGGAGAGACTTCAGGGACTGCATGTGACAAATAATGAAGGCTTTACAGAATTCCTACAGAAAGTCACTGCACACACACTATTATTTAAAGTGTTTTTAAAAGAACCAGGTAGAAATTCTGGAGTTGAAAAGCAAAGTAACTGGAATGAAAAAAATCACTAGGGAGAATGTGTTAATAACCTATCCTACAAGAAGTATGAAAAATAGTCTTTTGGGCTAAAACAAAAGGACACCAGACAATAACTTGAGTCCACATGAAGAAATAAAGAATATTGGTAAAAGTAATTACATAGTTAAATATGGAAGACATTATAAGGTATTTTTATTTGTAGTTCTTGCCTTTTCCTTTCTTATTTACAAAACAGCTGCATGGAACAATGATTTAAAGTACAGGTTGATGTGCTTATAATGTATAAAGATATAATTTGGATGATAATAGAATAGGATGGTGGAAGAAATCAAACTGTATTGGTGCAGAGTTTCTGTATACTTTTAATTTAAGTTGGTATTAAAGCTAGATTAGTATAAGATGCTAACTGAAATCCCCAAGGAAGCCACTGGACAGCAAGTCAAAAATATAGAAAAATAGACAATAAGAGAATTAAAATGGTATAAAAGAAAATATCAATTTAACATGAAACAAGGCATGGGGGTGAAAGAAAAACACACAAGACATAGAGTAAAAGACATAAATCCACTTTTTTACTTCTCTTCAACATTGTATTGGAGGTTCTAGCAATGGAAATTAGACAAGAAAAAGGAATTAAGGGCCTCTAGTTTGGGGTGGAAGAAGTAAAACTAAATCTATTTACAGATTACATAAATTTCTATATAGAAAGTACTAAAGATACTACAAAAGTAACTAATACACAAGTTCAGTGAGAGTTCAGAATACAAGATCAATATAATCAATTGCATTTTTATATGCTAGCATAAAACTGAAAATTCAATTAAGAAAAACAATACACTTATAACATTAAAAAGAATAAAAACGTAGGAATAGATTAAATTTAAAAGTTCAAGACTTGCATGTTGACAACTACAAAACTTAGCTGAAGGAAACTAAAGAAAAATTAAATAAATGAGAGATATACCATGCTCATGGATTGAGAGAGTTAACAGTTTAAGATGGCCTTGCTTCCCCAATTGATCTGCAGTTCAAGGCATCCCTATCAAAGTTCCAGCTGTTGGGGCACCTGGGTGGCTCAGTGGGTTAAAGCCTCTGCCTTCAGCTCAGATCATGATCCCAGGGTCCTGGGATTGAGCCCCACATGGGGCTCACTGCTCAGCAGGGAGCCTGCTTCCCTTCCTCTCTCTGCCTGCCTCTCTGCCTACTTGTGATCTATCTGTCAAATAAATAAATAAATAAATAAATAATTTTTAAAAAGTTCCAGCTGTTTTTTTTAAATAAATTTACACTAAAAATAATATGAAAATAAAAAGACCTAGAGGAACTGAAATCTTGAAAAAGGAGAACAAGATTGGAAGATTCACACTCTTCAATTTCATGACTTACTGCAAAGCTACAGTAAGTAAAGTAGTGTGATACTGGCATAAAGATAGACATATAGATCAATGGAATGGAACTGAGGATCAAGAAATATACACTTAAATTCATGGTTAATTGGTTTTAGATAAGTGTTTCGAGATAACTGAATGGGGGGAAATATTTGGCAAACAATGCTGGGATAACTAGATAGAGACATGAAAGAAAGATGTTGAATCCATACCTCACACCGTGTACAGAAATTAACTGAGAATGGATCATAGACCTCAGTTAAAAGGCTAAACCATAAATGTGTTAGAAAAAAAATCAATCCTAGAACAAACTTACAGTTTCTATGGATCCATAAAAGACTCCATATAGCCAAAATGATCTTGAAAAAGCAAAGCAAAGCTGGAGGCATCACAATTTCCAACTTCAAGTTATTTTACATAGATGTAGTCATCAAGATAGTTTGGTACTGACACAAACAGTCACATAGATCAATAGAATGGAATAGAAAACCCAGAAAGAAGCCCACAGTTATATGGCCAATTAAGCTTCAACAAAACAGGAAATCATATCCAATGGAAAAAGTCTCTTCCCCAAACAGTGTTGGGAAAACTGGACAGCCACATGCAGAAGAATGAAACTGGGACCCCTTTCTTACACCATCCACAGAAATAAACTCACAGTGGATTAAAGACCTCAATGTGTTACCTGAAAGCTTAAAAGTCATAGAAGAGAACACAGATAGTAACTTCTCTGACATCTATCTTAACAACATTTTCCTAGATACATCTCCTGAGGCAAGAGAAATAAAAACCAAAACAAACTATTGGGACTACATCAAAATAGAAACTCCTGCCCAGGGAAGGAAACCATCAACAAAATAAAAGGGAACCTACAGAATGGAAGAAGATATTTGCAAATTACATATCTGATAAAGGGTTAGTATCCAAAATATATAAAGAACTTAGAAAAATCAACACCCAAATGACAAATAACCCAATTAAAGAATGGGCAGAAGACATGAACAGACATTTCTCCAAAGAACACATCCAGATGGCCAACAATAGACTCATGAAAAGATGCTCATTATCATTTATTATCAGGGAAATGCAAATCAAAACTACAATGAGATATCACCTCACACCTGTCAGAATGGCTAAAATTAAACCACAAGAAACAGCAGGTATTGGTGAGGATGTGCAGAAAAAGGAAATCTCTTGTGCTTGTTGATGGGAATGCCAACTGGTGTAGCCACTGTGGAGAACAGTACGGAGTCTCCTCAAAAAGTTAAAAATAGAACTACCCCTATGCTCCAGCAACTGCACTACTAAATATTGACACAAAAATGCAAAACATGAATTCAAAGTGATGCATGTCCCCCTATATTTACTGCAGCATTATTTACAATAGCCAACTTCTAGAAGCAGCCCAAGTGTCCATTGATAGACACTTGTATCAATGTGTATATACAACACACATATATACAAAGGAATATTGTTATTATGTATAATAGTGGAATATATATATATATCACAATGGAATATTATATACATAGAATATTACTGAGCCATAAAAAGAATTGAATCTTGCCATTTGAAATGACATGGATGGAGTCACAGCATATAATGCTTAGAAAAAAGGTCAGTCCTAGAGAAAGGCAAATACCATATGATTTTATCATATGTGGAATTTAAGAAACAAACCAAATGAGCAAAGGGAAAAAGAGAGAGAGAAAAAACAATAAACTGACTCTTAATTTTAGAGAACAAACTGATAGTTACCAGATGGGTGAGGTTGAGGGGCTGGGGGAAGTGGGTAATGGGTATGCAGGCCTACACTTGTCATGATGAGCACCAGGTGATGTAAGGAAGTGTTGAATCACTATGTTGTACACCTGAAACTAATAACAGTAATATATATTATATATAATATAATAACTAATATAATATGTTAACTGGAATTTTAAAAAATGTAAAAAAAAAAACCCAAACACTATGAAAAAATTACAAGAATATTTTCCTCACTCTGTGAATCTCTCTTTGAAAATCTGGATAAATTAGATATGTCTAAGAAAGATATAAATTACCAAAATTTACTTTAAAACAAACACAAGAAAACAAGTATGCTAAATAATATCATCCAAAAGCTCCAAAGCTGATAATTTTCCAATTTTCATATAACATGTATTTCTGGTGTTCTTCAAACTACGCAATGTCACAGGAGGAAAAAAAAAAAGCTATTTACAAGGAAAAATAAATGTGGATGTGTAGAAGGAAAATTCTGAAAATGAAGAAGGAAGAACAAGGCTTGGAAAACATGAAAATACTTTTTTAAAGCTATATTTCTTCAGTGTTATACTAACAGAAAATAGGTAAGGACATCAGTAAAACAAGAGAGAGTCCAAACTCAAAGATATAGGAAATCCAATGTATAACAAACATGGCATTTTAGGTCAGTGAGAAAAATACATTATTTAAATGCATGCTTCTGGTCATTTAGAAGAAAAATTGAGTGGAATTTGTATGATCATGCTTTATACAGAATCAATCTCAAATGCCTCAGACTCTACTTGTTAAAAGAGAAATCATTAAATTTCCAGAAGGAATCTTGAGAGATATTTAAAACTTAAAGAAAGGACTACTAAAAATGATAAAATGATATTTGAAAGCATGACTTGAAAGACATAAAAATATTTAACAAAATGGAAAAGGTAGGGTGAAAAATATCATTAACAAAGGTAAAAAAAAATGAATGAGTTTCTTGGAGAATGTTTTCCAATCTCCTTAAATTCCAAAGCTTTGTACATGAAAAATTACTCATAAACTGATAGATGTCATGGGATATGCATAGATAAGGACCTCAATGTATAATTTCATGGAATGTTGTAGCAATCCATCATAATTGAAAATTGTAACCTAGAAATTCCAATTCTGAGATTTATCTTCAGAAATAATCTTACAAGTGCAAAACAGTATTTTAGTAGGAAAAAGATGAGAACAATTAAATTTCATAGAGACCAACTGAATTATGTCATATCAATACAATATATACATTGGAATATTTAGTGAAATAAGTTTCTGTGTAGAAAATTTGTGTGTGTATGTCTATACGTATGTATAAATAGCATAAATATACACACCATAGACATACCAGCTACCTACACACACACACACACACACACACACACACATAATATCATGCCATAATTATGTATTATCCTTATAATACAAGCAGATATAAAGTCAGATGAATAGAATTTGTGTTCTCCTATTTTAAAATACAGATTACTGAATAAACAGATTACGGAGGGGGAATTAATACAAATTCTGTTTAATTCCTGCAGAGTAATTCAAAACATATACTTTAGATTTTTATAGACATGGGTCTTATCATCTTGAAAGATAGATTTGTTTAAAGGTCAATCTCCTTCAGCTTTTGTAAACACATGCAATATATTCCATAAGCATATATTTTAATTTTATGATGATTTTGTCTATTGAAGATCATTACCCATGAAATTAAATTCCATGTTTCTTCTCCAGGAAGTTAAGCATGTAGAAAACCTTCTGTATTTTTTATATTTCATAAGTGATTCACATCCAGCAGATAGCATTTCCTGTTTTAGGAAAAATTAGAGTATGTGGAGTGCCCTTTGCTATATTTAAATATCTAGAGATGCTTATCATGTTTCTGGCAAGCCACAAAGTGAAATTCTTCAGGACCTTCTCAACAGTGAAAATGGGAAAGATTAAAAAGAAAACTGACCACAGAGTTCTATGCCAACCTCGGTCCCAGAAGAATTAACAGTGCAATATACCAAGCCCCATTTCCCAAAAATCTGTGTTTATTTCAGTTGGGCTGTATTTATTAAATTAGAATAAAACTGTCCCACTTTGCTGAGAATCAACTGGAAATGAACCAGAGCCTGAATTATAACTACTCTTTCCTTTGACAATGTTAAGGATTAATTCTATACAATTTGTGCCAAGGATAAAAAAAATTTAGGGAATTTTCCATCTATGATATAGGTTATAGGAAAGGTGAGAGTCTGAGGATCTTGAACTCTAATCTTCAATCCTTGGCCAAATCATTATAAGTGGAACACAGATTTCCTTAAGTGACACAGGTTAACTACTTAAAATGTATCCTACTAAACTGTGTTTTTTAAATTTCAACATTGATAGTACAAGGTGACAATTTATAAAAGAAGATGGAAGCCAATTCTATCATGCTAAAATGCTCTTACACACTTACATTGGCTCACATTCTCTTTTGATAATATCAAAAGAGTAGTTCAAGAATCTTACTTTTTAACATTTTAAAATTCCATGAAATTATACATTGATGTCCTTATCTATGCATATCCCATGATAGCCTATCAGTTTATGAGTAATTTTTCATATACAAAGCTTTGGAATTTAAGGAGATTGGGAAACCTACTCCAAGAAACTCATTTACTTTTTTACATTTGTTAATGATATTTTTCACCCTACCTTTTCCATTTTGTTAAGTATTTTTATGTCTTTCAAGTCATTCTTTCAAATACCATTTTAATCATTTTTAGTAGTCCTTTCTTTAAGTTTTAAATATCTCTCAAGATTCCTTCTGGAAATTTAATGATTTCTCTTTTAACAAGTAGAGTCTGAGGCATTTGGGATTGATTCTGTATAAAGCATAAAACGCTAAATATTCTTCTGAGGGCTTTGAAAATCCATGATTACCTTCATAAGCACATAAAGCAAGAAAAAAATAATTAATGATTCTTAACGACAAAAGTCTCTATTTATCTACCATAATAGCTATTTGGGCTAAAAGTAAACCACAGGAATGAGTATTGCTTTCAGCAGATATGGTTTCAGGAACTTATTATAGCTCCCAGTCTTCTCCTATAATCAGGGAAAGGGCATTTAGTTAATCAAATTTATTTTGGTGTTCAGAAATTATCTAAGTACATAAGACATGGCACGTGAGCTCTGACTTTTACAATGGGAGATAATGACATGATTAAATGCGATGCCTCTCTGGGGAAAGTGATTGGAGAGTCCATGATTATAGTCTTTGGAGTATTTGCATGTAAAACCCCAGCCACCAGGAGAGGTGGTTGCTTGAGACACTCAGGAAAGTGGCTTCTTATGCTTAGAGGATTAAGTATCTGGAGGAGCAAGGATGAGTTTTGTGTTAGTCAGGGTCTTGCTGGAGATCGGGACTAGGGCGATCATTTCAACAGAGGATTTAATATGAACAGTTCTCAACAGGGTGGCAGAGAACAGAAAATATACCACTACTACTTCTAATAATGATCAAAGGCACTGAGGAATCACAGAGGTAGTCACTCTCAGATGGAGCTACAACCCCTAGGAATGGATGGATGAATGGAGGGGCCCTGGGGAACTAGGAGTCATACCTCTGAGGCAGAGATGCTGTCTGCCAATTATCTAGTACCTCAGGAGAAGGGATCCATCCATAGAGTTGTGACCCAGCGTTGTAAGACAGGAGCACCAACCAACGGGTACTGGACTCTGTAGGGGAGTATACGAGGCTAGCTCTGACAGCTGGAACTGCTACAACCTGAGATCAACTACTACCACTTGGAACTGCCACTGCCCATGTGAAGAACCACTCATGTGGTGCAGTGTCAGGCACAGGAAGAAAACAGGAAGTAAGCAGGTCACTCCTTCCTCCAATCAGGTAGTTTCACTCTGGTGGTGGCCACTAAGAGCCTAAGGGGAGAGCAACTGGCAAAAAAGGAAGTGCCTTGGAGAGGACCAGCCCCAGAGTCATAAAGCAAAATAGAGAACAGCAGATTTGGAGATGAGAGACAGAAGCCCAGTGATGAGCACAACTCAACCATTTGACTATTCAAAACTATATGTACTTGCCCTTGTACAGTAGTTGAATATCCATTCACAACAACAAAAACCGTATACTTATGTTTAAACATTCTCACCCTCTTCCCCAAACAAGGAGATGCAAAATCCCAAAAGTTCTTGGGCGTAGAATGACTCCTCAAAATTAATCACAGTCCAACTTTTGTAGAAAATAGTAAGGTGAGGGGGAGAAGAAGAAAGTAAGTCAATTTCCCTGTGGCTTGAGGTTTCCATTTTCTTTTTTTCTTATCAATTTCCAGTTTTTGTTTATCATCAAATAATGGGGTCTGTTTTTCTGTTCTTTTATTTTTCTGTAAAATCTTTATTTTCCTTGAGTTTTTGAAGGATATCTTGTGCTGAATATCAAATTCCACGCTATCAAGTTTTTCCACCCCCTACTTGTAGCACTTTAAACATGCCAGTCCATTGCTTTCTGGTGTGCGTGTTTGCAGATGTTAAGTCTGTAGTTAGTCTTATTTTTGGTCTTCTGCATAAATGTCACTCCTCTTGGCCCCCCTGCAGTCTTTCAAGCTTTAATCTTTATCGCTGCTTTTTAGAAATTTTGTCATGATATATTTCAGCATGATATTATTATGCTCTTTTGAGCTTCGAATCTGCTGATTTGTGGTTTTTATATTTCTAAGTTTTTCAGCCATTAGTTCTTCAAATACTGTTTTTTTTCCTACCCATCTCTCTTTTCTCCTTTTGGGACTCCAATTATACATATGTTAGACTGCACAGTTCATCCTGTAGGTCACTGTATTTTTCTCCCTATGGTTCATTTTGATATTTTCTATTGCTGTGTCTTTATACCTCTTGATCTTCTGTCATGTCTAATCTGTTATTAACTTCATCCAGTGAATTTTTCATTTAACATATTTGTTCTTCAATTGTAGAGGATCCATTTGATACTTATTCATAGTTTCTTTTTCTCTTTGAGATGATGTTTTATTTTAAATATAGGAGCACCTTTATAACAGCTTTTCCACAATTCCTTTCTACCTTTTCTCTGCTTCTATTTCTACTGACTTGTATATCTTCTGCTTATGGATTAGATTTTCCTGCTTGGTTTTCACCTGGGGCTTTTGATGCTGGAATCATGCACTTTACTTATTTGATTACTGGGGCTTGATGTATATTATGGATTGAATTGTGGGCCTCCCTCCTCTAAATTCACATGTTGAGTTTTTAATGCCTAGTACTTCTGAATGTGACCTTAATTGGAAATAGGGTCATTGCAGATATAATTATATAAGTTAAGGTGAGGTCATGCTTGAGTAGAAGAGATCCCTAACTTGGTATGACTCTTGTCTTTATTAAAGGAGGAAATTCAGATCCAGGCACACATCATGGCCACAGGAAGATGACCATCTACAAGTTTAAGAAAGAGTCCTGGAACAGATCCTTCCCTCACAGCCCTTAGAAGGAACCAAGCCTGCTGATACCTTGCTATAGGACTTGAAGGCTCCAGAAAAGTAAGACAACGTATTTTGTTTATTCAAGCCATCCACATTAGTTTGTAGTACTTTGTTATCATAGCCCTAGCACTAAGACAAGGTATTCTATTAGAGATCATTAGCCTTTGTTTTAGAAGTTACTTAACTCAGAATCAGTTTGATCATTTGCAGGAGTGTTTTTAATCTGTCAGGGCAGGTTTGGGATAAGCTTTACTCTAGGGCTAGTTGAGGCTCATTACCAAGACCTGACTTCTTCGTTGATTCTCTTGGGTGTTCTGTGTATTAAGGAAGACTCCACTCTGGCTTGTGGGAACTCATATATACCTTGGGTCTGTGTGACTCTGGGAACAGTCCAGCTCACAACTCACCAGTCCTTTGTGTGGCTGTATATACAGAGTTTATTCTGTGCCTCTGCAGCCTCATATTCAGCAACAGACTAATGGGGAACTCAGCTTCTGGGGCTCTTTCTTTCTACAACAGTAATGCTGGAATTACACATTGCAAGTTTTAAACTGCCTCAGCCTTCCTACACTCTCAAATTTGTCTTACCACTCAATGAGGAATTTTAAAGTATCAGAGACGGGGCGCCTGGGTGGCTCAGTGGGTTAAGCCGCTGCCTTCGGCTCAGGTCATGATCTCAGGGTCCTGGGATCGAGTCCCGCATCAGGCTCTCTGCTCAGCAGGGAGCCTGCTTCCCTCTCTCTCTCTCTCTCTCTGCCTGCCTCTCTGTCTACTTGTGATCTCTGTCAAATAAATAAATAAAATCTTTAAAAAAAAAATAAAGTATCAGAGACATTTGCAGATTAGGCTTGGAACTCTTACTGACCATGAACTAACTATATTTATCCTTATTGTGTTATTGATTAAAACAAACAATAATCTTAGGGCATAATATCAAATATAAAATGTATAGCTCTTGGTAGGTAATAGTTCCATTACCTACTGAGGTAATGTCTACCAGGCAAACAGAATGGAAACTCTTTAAAGTTCATATCTTTTCTGATATATATTTTTTCCTGTTGTCAGCCATATTTTGAGAGAGCTAATAATCAAGTGGGATATTAAAATGAAATGGCTGTATTTTCAGCTAAGTTGTCTGTAAGACATTAAATGTAAAGACTACTAAAAAGAAGACTACTTAATTGGAAAGCATAAATTAATGTAAGTGAATGAACCATATATAAAAAAGACATTTTTCTTAAATGCAGAAATGTGTTGTCAAAGGCATGGATTTGGAGATCATTCCTTTAGTTATATTGACTTCTCTGAGGCAATCATAACCTCACATATATGACTTAGAGGTAACAGCAACATCGCAAAACTTTAATCCCTTGTTAAAGCGTTGTTTTTAAATATCAATTTTTTTTTACCTTTGTTTGTTCTGTGCTTAAAATTCATCTTAAATACTTGTGAATTTGTGGTAGTAAATGGTGTGAGACTGTGTTATCTAGAGAGGTCTGGCGATTTCTTTTTCTGATAGTTTTATAAACTTGGTAGCACTTCTGTTAGTGGTTCAGACACTATGTCTTCCTCCACATAAACATTTTCCATTATTTTTTGGCTGCTAGAAATGATTTTGGTGGATCACTCTTCTTCATTACAGATAGCAGGAACTGCTCAGGGTAATAGAGGCAGAGCCATTTCTTACTGGAGAACATTCAGTAGCTCCCGAAATCACAGGTGCTGAAAAAATTGATTTGTGGTTACAGGTCTAGGAAAAAGGCCCCAAACCTGCTGAAAAACAGCCACCATTGCTATAGCTACCAGTAATAAACCCAAACAGCAGGAGTTTGCCTATACTACATCTGCTTCTGCCAAAAGTCAGAGATTCAACCTTGCCAGTAGAGTTGTTCTCAGAAGGTAGTGTCTCTGCCATCTGTACAAGTAAGGTTAAATGTCTCCATCAAGTCTTTTTCTCCCTATCTTTCACTTCAAAGTCAAAATCTTTTGTGGAGGATTTTCAGGATTCCCCACCTTCCCCTTGGCGGGGGCGGGGCGGGGCAGGGCAAGGGACAATATTTGAATTTTGAATTCCAATTTGAGGATGTAGAACTCAAAATGCGGAATTTTTACCAATAGAGAAAAACTAATCCTAACATAATTGGCAGCCAGGAAAGTGACACCTCCGCTAAGTCTGTGACAACTCACTTTCAGGACTGACCTCATCGCACCGTCTGCTTATCCCAGAAGGGTGGGAGGACCAGCGACCGTCTAAATGTGCCCACGATTATTTTCATAATTTTCTAGGAGTCTCCATTTTACAATATTCTTAGAGGCATTAAATTATCGGTTCCAAGGTCTATCATCGATCTGTTTCTTTTTATAGCTGCTTTTCTTTTCAGTTTCATGGTTTATGTGCAAGTGATAAAGATAAATCATTGTTCCTCCTCAACTCCAGGGAATTAGTTTCAAGCAGTGACGGTTTGACCCAAGTTCCATTTCCTGGCATTATCGGGTTTTCTCTATTTCATCTCATGAGAATTCAGCGCCAGTTCTGCCGCCGCATGTGAGGTTTGGCATTCACGAGGTAGAGAGCTGATACGCGGAGGTAACGGACAAACAGGATGGAGAACGATTAGGACCCTGACTTATTGGAGGGCCTGGCAAGGCAAATATTCAGCGCCATTCCTGAAGTGGTACGGACTGGGGCGGGAGATAAGGTAGTGCACATCCACCTACGTACAGGTCTAGGAATATAAGGAGTTAAGCGGAACCATGAAAGGGAGTAAAACAGAAATCACCAGGGTAAAACTTAGAAAGATGTGAATTTGGATAGAAAAATCCCAGGGCCCATGGAGAAATGTTTTTTGAGTTGATTTGCATGTCTAAGAGGCTCACACATGAACGGGTAGGGCAAAGAACAAATACACGTGGATTATTACTCAATGTGTCCTGATTTCTACGGATGGGCTGGTGAGACCTTGAGGTATTGGATGGCATAGTCAAAGATCACTGATTATTCCCAGCCATGAGGGATGTGATGTGTTATCTGCTGCATGAACAGAGAAATCTCACAAATTCATTCCATTTAGGGGTGGTGATGCCACAGACCATATGATCCTCCAAATCAATGTGCTTCTGCTCTATTAAGAGAAAATCTCTTTTTAACTTTTGCTTGAGTAACTGCCAATAATTATATTAAGATTATGAGAAGATTTTATTGGTTAATGTACAGATGTAAATGGTCACTCTAAAAATTCGCATTTTTTATAACTTTGCTAAATATCATGAAATATCTCTGACTTAGGAATCCAGTGTTGAGGATTACTTCTAAGCTAGGGCTCACTTTAGTTTCCCCTATATTCGTATATATAAATAAAAAGGACCACAGAAATCACCTTGTTAGATCTTATTCCATAATTTCACAAAATAAAAAATAAGAAAGCAGGAGCCTGTTGTGACAATGACGTAATTAGTATGGGGCAGAACCACGCCTTGCCCCAAGTCAATGGACTTCCAGTTACTTCTCATACATTCTGCAGCCAGGACATATATTTTTAACTACTTAAAAGATCAAGGGTTCTGATTACACATAATGTTGATGTTAATATCCAACTGAAAAACTTTGGCTAGATTTACTGATGCATGATTGATTTCTCTATACTGTAAGTTACAGAGACAGAGGAAAGATGGCAAATGAGTAGAGGACCTCGTTTCATCCGGTCCCTTGAATTTAGCTCGATAACTATCCTACTGTAGGTTATAGTAGAAGTGTAATAATTGTCCTTGTCGTGGATGTTGCCTGCCTGGCTTCTGAGCGTGCTATTCATTCTCTCATAAGCTGCCAGTATCATTTCTTCAAGCGGAAAAACCACTTTTCTGGCAACGACATGCTGAGTTGGTGCACTGGTTCTACCAAAGCTTCAGGATGCTGCCATACTGCTTGACGCTTTTCCAGGAGACCCACTGCAGGGTACAAGGCTCTGCCGTCCTCAGGCGACCCTCCTGGGTCAGCCTTTTTTTTGTGAATCAACAGTGCTTAAGTATATTGCTCTTATTTATTCCCTATACTTGTCCAGTTCCAACGAACTATTTTTTTTTTTTTTAATCCAGAAAGCATTATTCTGGGTGTATAGAATGATTGGTTTTCATCACTGCCTTTTTAGAAGTCCTGTCTCTTTTATGCTATATGATCTTAAATTATGATAATAAAATTGCTGAAAATTTGGATGCAGAATGTTGAGGCAGAGCCAATACAGCTCAGTATTTGTTTCTAGATTTTCAGTGAGATATCTTTGACCTGGGGGAGGACTTTGAAAGCCAATGAAATTATCTAGGGTCCCATATTTTACAGTTTGTAAAATATTCTCCTATTATCTTGCTGATAGATTTAGCCCATTTTCTTCAAACTGGACCCAAATTTCATAAAAGTCAATATAGAAAACAAATCCAATTATGAAACACATAAATTAGGAAATAATTATTCACCTGACAAACCCATGCTTAGCTTCTCGATGTGATGTCCATCCGTGCTGGAAGGGTTCTTTATGTAGATATCAGGACTTATGAATTCACTTTCAGATTATGAATCATTTGGCAGGCTGATTAGGTGACTATTTGGGAAATGGTTGCAAACTTGGGGAAAAATGTAAGACTTCAATACTAAACTGATAGAAGAATAATTAGAAAAAAAGAGAGATTCTCTGAAATTTTTATTAGTTTCAGTACTGGAAGTATGTGTACATGGAAGTTTTAGTAAAAACTGACACGGTCACTGGAAATTATTATTATTATTTTTTAAGATTTTATTTATTTATTTGTCAGAGAGAGAGAGAGAGAACACACAAGCAGGCTGAGTGGCAGGCAGAGGCAGAGAGAGAAGCAGGCTCCCCACTGAGCAAGGAGCCCGAATCAGGACTTGATCCCATGACCCTGAGATCACGACCTGAGCCGAAGGCAGTGGCTTAACTAACTGAGCCACCCAGGTTCTCCTGGAAATTATTTAATAGATCATAATGTGTTTGGGGAGTGAGATTAAAACAGTATCCATACCATTCCATAAACCTTGGCAACCTACTAGAGAATGAGATATAGGGGAAAAAAGATACGTATGCAAATACCCCAGGGGATCAGATAAACATAGATTAAAAGGAAACGGAAACAATATCCTTTGCTTCCAAGTACTCACTAATAAGCAAATGCATAAAAACTGGGGTACTGGACCATATCCTGTGTTCTTTGGGAAATGGAAGATTCTGCTAATCTTTCATGGATTGTCACTTTATAGCAATCTTCTTTAGATGCAGGTGCCTTCCTGAATCTCTTGGGCTGTAGCTCTATTTCCATGTTGTGGTTCAGAGAAAAGGATGCTCTTGATAGGCCCATCTCTTCAGTATAATAAAAAATACAGAAACAGGCTCTGAATATGGCTGGAAAATACTGACTGACTTACTCTAATGTTCACACAACACAGAATGGCAAATAATTATTGCATTGTTCATGTTATCAGGAAATCTTGTATCTACTTAAATTAGTTGGGTAAATTCTTGAAGTGAGTAATTTCTTTCAGTGCAATTACCAGTTTGACTGTCTGCACTTAAATAGATAGTTGCTTGTCTTTGAGTAGAGGTCTCTTGAGGCAGTAAATAAGGAGAGTTTGCTAGCTTTGAAAATGCGGAGAAGTTGGGTGTTTATTTGTTTTTACTTATTTTGCCTGTCTATAAAAGGGGGCCAGTGTTATTCATTTTTCATGTTATAAATTTTCCAAAAGTAGAGCAGTAAAGTTACTTAACACATTGTAGATTTACAGTATGCATGTAGCGTAACTGATTACGTTACTGTCTTATGCTGAATAATAGTTATCATTATGATGGAAATAGTAGTTCTCAACCTTGTCATCTTTAAGGAGCCATTGAATTGCTTTTTCCTTGTAGGCTCTAAGATTTGGGATTTTGTCAATAAAAATTATTTGTATAAAGTAATCATTGATTAGTTTATAATATTTAAAAGTCAATGCTATTCACAACTATTAATCAGAGATTTCAATAAGCATTAATTAGCCAGGTTATCAGAGTGAGTTAACATAATCTTAATACGGAGAAATTCAATGCTGTGTGAAGCCTCTGTAGCTTTGTCTTTTCAAGAAGTCAAATTTTCCCTAAGTCTTTTAAATTTTGGAGAAAATCCACCCCCCCCCAATTCTTTCAATACCTTGAAGAGTCTTCAGTGGCTTAGAGACCCCATACCGGCAGCTAGTGGATAAGGCAGAATGCCTCTGGGATACTGTAAGGATTTTTGCGAGTAGGTAATAGTTCAGGAAACTCATCAGTATGTATTAAAACTACACAGGGAAAACTGTCAGGCTTCTAGAAGCCAATAACATATCAAAGAGACAAACTATCTGCTGCTAGGGTGCAGGCTGACGTGAATAAATTTCAGACTGTGGGAAATATGGCCAGACCCAACAGTAGGAAGGGCACTGAGCATACACAATGCATGACTGATTGCGGGAGCCAGTTGTCCCTCCTGATAGCCAAGACAGCGGGTCCCAGGACACCGGCATATGTGATAAATCGGACTGCTTCAGAGAGCATAAAATGCCTGCTCTCATTCTTAGACCAAGAGTAAATCTTTAAACATCATTTGCATTCAACTGGAAACCCTGAGGGTCGCTCAGAGGTGTTTCAGGAACAGCCCGGAGCAGCAGGCATTACTTCATGCTACCAGGATCAGAGAAAAGAAGAGAAAATGCCCCATCAGAGAAAAGGGATGAGCCCAGCTTAGATGTGGAAGACTGACGTCCCGGCGATGGAAGGGTGGACGGCTTATTGTGGAAATCAACAGCAGTCATCCCTGACCTTGGACTAAGTCCAGTTTAGTTTAAATCCTTCAGTCAGCAGTTCATAGAGTATCGGTATTAGCTGTGTGGACTCGGGCCATTTATCTCTCCTCCCTGAGTCTTAGTCTTCTCATTGTAACCTCAGTATTATACTACACACGTAGGGAGTTACCATGACTATTAAATTAAGGGATGTAACAGAAGTAAGATGTCTAGCACAGCCAGGAAGCTAAGTACATGATAACAAAGATTATGAAGATTATTTGCATATAATCAAACCGGCATATTGAAACCGCTCTCTTCTGTTACACACTGGGACAGTCACCTAATATTTGACATTTTATTTCTTGTGCTGAGATATGTATCTCTTTCATCCTAAGATCACTTCTATCTTGTCTAGAAGATTTCGAAAGAAGTTGTGTCTTTTCAGGTGATTTCTTTTTATCAATCTGAGAGATGGTTGATCTAATTCAAGCATTTAGAGAGAGAAAGAAAGAGAGAGAGAGAGAAATTTAAGTGAGGCAGATAAGGAAAACATGTAAATTCTGATCCAATACATGAGTTGATTATTTATTATTCATTTTTCAGAATTCCAGGTACCCTTAAGTTGGGATTTTTCTGGTATTAATGTTATTCTCAGTTTTGTTGCTTTCCATTAGTGCAGATAATAGAAGTTTATTGTATACCACTTAAAAATGAAAGCTGGGTATTCTATACATTCTTAAAAATACTTGCAAAATTGCAACGATACAACATTTCGTGTATCATGGTTGGTTGTTAATTGTCAGTTACAGGCAATGTGTCAGAAAAAAGGCTGCAGCAGTATCTTATTAGCAAGTGGAATGAAAAGATCTTTAGCATAATAGAAATAGCTCTGGTATTTTTCTAAGAGATGGTTATTATTTTCTTCAAGAAAAGAAAAATCACAGTTGGCATTGGTAACCATGAGGTACTTTTAAGTCAGCACAATAAAAAATGGGCCTGAGATACTCTGCACTACAAAGATTGTTGATTTTAAATCTGGATAAACAAAGAAAACCAGAGATTATGGTGTTTTAGAGAAAAATGTATTAAACTCCATAAATCTGAAAGATTGTCTTTAGGGATATGCTGCATAAAAGGTTGGACGATTGAATGTCTTTGAGAAGATAGACCATAAAGACAAGTATCTAACAAGGTTTCCCATAAGAATTCTAAGAGATTTATAGCTTAAGAAAAATTTAAAGTAGAGGTAGTAGAAAAGGAAGAAAAATTAACTATTTAATAGGTATACCATTCGATTTTGGTAAGAGCAGCAAATATGAAATTAAGGGAAAATTAGAATAATACAAAAGTGAAGATAGAACATTTATATAAACATTTTAAATTTATAATTTATAGAGCACTTTCCCATACCTTCAAAAATGGATGCTATTTCCATCAACACATGGAGTAGAAAACATGTTGTGAAGAAAATATACTTATGGTTAAACAAATCGTTCTATGAAACTTCCTACCAGATTTTTTTAAAAAAAGGGTGTAAAAAGAGTCTTGATCATGATTACTAAAAACACACAAAGCAGAAAACATACAAACTATAATTGTTTTAAAATTTAGAGAAGCTAAATATCCAGGGAACACATCTTTCCAGTGTTGTGTGACTTCAGCAGGTCCATATGAAGATGGCTTGAGGAAATAATAAAAAGATATGTGAGCTATTAACAAGTCCTCCTTTTGCTTGGCAGGGGGCAGTAGTGTTCGGAACAAAAGGTTAAGTACTTCTAATGGCCACAATGCTATTTTTGCTAAGCCACTTTCCCCATACTGTCTGCTCAATGAAATGAATACTTGGTGTAAACAGAAACATTTTGCAAATGCTTTTCACTTTCACTTGAAAAGTTGGTTGTGATTAACCTCCCTAACAGTTTGATTAATTAACCTCACTACCAGTTTGATTAATTGTATTTACCAATAGAATGGAGGAGTAGCATGAAAGATAACTTTAAGGAGGGTATGGGATAAATGCTCACCATGTTTAAAGGGCTGTTTATTGGATTTATGCAGAGTTTCTCACAGTTTAGGACTAAGGTAAAGTCAAGTTGATTGTGACGAAGCTGACATTAGCCCAATACAACAGGAAGCTTTCTACATTTAATGTTTTCAAGTAACAGAAGAGAAAATTTCAGCAAGTCTTCTACCATTGGAAGTATTTTATCAAAATCTGGATTACTATCTATTGGGGAGATTTCAAATGGAATGCTTCCATTGTGAGGAAGTAGAGTTGATTTATTTTTGAACTTTATTCCAAAAATAATAGTGTAGATTCTGGACTACTATGTTCTAGATACTCTGAGTTCATCAATCTCATGTCATCAAAAATCTTTTCATTTAGGTAATGCTATCACCTACATTTTATAGTTGTTTAGTTCTAGGCAATGGCTTACCATCACTTAATGTAACAGACTTATTGGGTTGAGAACTAAGAATACAATCCAGGTGCTGGAGCAACACTAATGCACTTGACCACTGGACCATGTGACCCTACTTCAGAAGTCCTGTGGTTCCCTTATAAACAGTACATCTATTTGGGGAGACACATGAGAGCTTTTTATTTAGATTTCTTGAAAGTAGTTGAAATAAAAAGCCAGTTTTTGAATGTACATAGAGAGCAAAGAACACTCTCACATCTGCGTTGTCAGAAACAGACGATCCTGTGTATCTGTAAGCAGTACCATCCGGTAGGATTTGTTCCATACTTTCTTATTGTCTTCGGTGAAAAGAAGTAGAGGCGGTCCAAGGCAGGGGAAATTAATTATAGCATGCTTTTGGAGTCTATCTTATCTATTTTACAGGAAGAATTATAAGATTAATTAAAGACATATCACATGTGAGGCACAAGTATATTTCGCTTACAAGTATGTTAAAAAGACTTATCTGCCCACGTCCATCATCTAAAGAGTAGCAGCTGAGGAGTGTGGGGTGGCAGGTGGTTATCAATCTGGAACTAAAAATCAACTGTGGGTGAATAATTCTCAAATAGATAATCATCATGCGGTTCATTGGAGGTTTACACGATACAAATACACATTACTATATCTGCTTACCTGTAAAGACAGTAAAACCAAACCTTTATAATAGTGCAACTAAAAATACCACTTACAGATTTCGATCAGAACTAACAAAAGTAACCACAGAATATTGCTCCTTATACTCAAAGGCACTACTAGTAGAGGCAAGTCTTAACATTTTCATAGAGATATTGGGGTGGCTTTTATTATTTCCAGTGCTACTGATCAAGCTCAAGAAAAAGTAATTAATTCACTAGTTCATTCAATAAACAAAGGGTGCAGGCTATTTTGTGGACAAAGAAATAACTAGGAGTTAGGACATCTGGGGTCTATCACAGAGTCTCTCACTGACTAGTTTATGTCTGTGGTTTATTTCTTGGTTCTTGGTTAACGCCCTTTAATTCTGAAATTAGTGATTTTACTTGAATGCCTATTAAGTGCAAAGGAAGTTAATATATCTCTGCATTTCCAGTCACATTTGGGGAGAAACGCCTTTGTATGTGTTAATGCCAGACAAAGTCTTGGATATGAGTAAAAAGATACTTCTACTTTTTTTCCCCCCCTAGCAGGAGATCCACAGATGGTAACATCGGTGTGAAATGTTTCCTTATTTCTTTTTGCCACTGGGCTGCACTAGTGGCTAGGCAGCGGGACTAGTCTATGACTTGTACAGCTATCCAGAAGTCATTCTATGAATGACACGACGGATATGTGCTTTTATTTGTAGCAATGAAACGTGGGATCTGCAAATCATTTAAATGGAGAAATGAGAGACCTGGAAATATATTGAGTACATTAGATCAACTTGGGTGCCTAAGTGCACCACCACACATCCAGTGTATTCAAATGGAAAAAGAAGAGCATCTAACGATCACTGAACAGAGCAACAACAGTAATTTAAGAATGTTGCTGACTTTTAAAATGCGTCTAGCAACTCCATTAGACACCGCATTGGCCTCTGAGGGGATGTTAATACGACACAAGCCACATATGAAACTTTTTCCTCCTTCTGAGTACATCCAGAGGAAAGGCATCCCCTTGCCCCCTCATCAAATGAAATAGCCTGATTTAGTCGAAAAGAGGAAAGGCAAGCTTTTGGATGCAGCCTGACATTTCTAGAACAGCTCGCTCAAGTCACACTGAGATGGGGATGGCAGAGCAGGAGAAGAGAGAAAACTTAACACAACATGGTGGCGGCCAGGCGCCAGGAAACACATTTTGCCACCCTTATTCCTTATTGCTCCCCTAAACACACCAGATGGGGAGGCTTCATCAATGTCAAACCTGCTGTTAGCGTCAGAGAATTTCCTTATCAGTGGGTTTGGAATGGACGCCTCAGCCCCCTCTGAGTAGCAGACAAGCAAATTCATCCACTTCAGCTACCACGAGCTTCACATGTTAGAGGGACCGCTCCGGTGAGCACCCAGGTGGGGAGGTCGGCAGGCTCACCGGGATGAGGGTGGGGCTCTCTGCTCATCTGAGGGTCTTCTACCTCCTGTGTGAACACTTGATAAAGAAATATGCGTAGAAACGGTATTAGTAGATTTAGCTTGGGGTGGAAAGCATAACAAAGAGGGCATGTTGACATTTGGGGACTGTAAAAAGGCTATCCAGGATTGTATTTTATCTAGAATATAATCACACATTAGATACATGTGCATTTCTAAGTAAGTAAGTTTTCTATACAAAAAAAAAAAAAAGGATTCCTATTGCACTTTGGGTCCACCTGTGGGTTCATTAATATGTGTTCACGTATTCATTAAATGTATATGCCTGTGCTGGAAATATAGTTGCTGAAGACACAGTAATGAAAAGGAGAGGTCCCTGTCCTCACATTATGAGGGTATCCAGGTGGGTGATACTTTGCAGCCAACAACAGGGAAGCCTGAGATATTCGAGACTCCCTAGGAAATAGGATTTTACTTTGATATTGTACAATATTCAGGTGTTCTGGGGAAAAGCATTCCAGACACAAAAATACAGCAAGTTCAAGGGTCTCAAAGAGACAAAGAATACGGTAATGTGTGAAATGGGAAAAAAAGACGCTTATATCTGAAATGTAAAATGGAAAGGACAGTTAATGTTGTTTGAAGCCAGATGTTTAGGTAGGGGTGAGATTATTATAAGACTTTGGTGTTGAGTTTAATGTTTTGAGATGTTTTGCCAAGAGGAATGTTAAGTAATGATAGGGTTTTAAATGAGAGAGATACAACTTGTGTTTTCAAAAGAAGGTCTCACCTATGCTATGAAAGGTTGGAAAGAGCTGAGCAAGGCACAGAGTGAGAGGTGAGGAGGAGACGGTTACAAGAGTCTTGATTAGAAATGGTGATGGTTTGGACCAGGGAGTCATAGTGTGGATGGAGAGAAGTGACAGATTTAGAGATAATTGGATGGTAGGATTGAATCCCCAGAATTTGCCTTCACCTTGGTCGTAGTCTAATGGGACAATGAGAAGCATGAACAATTAATTTTAAAATAGTGTGACATGTACCAGTGAGAACCATATAATCTTAGATGTGTGTGTTGTTAATTTGCATACTATCTCTTCATGCCTCCCAGCTGTGAACTGAAGAGAACTCAACATGAATGGCAAACAGCAGGAAAGCTAGGGTTTGGTTTCTGCTGAAGAAGGAAAAGAAGGAAAAGGAGGGAAAAGTTGCATTTACTGAGCTCCCATTATGTGACAGTGACTGTACCTACTGTTCTCGAAACAGTCGCAACTAAGTTTCATAGTCCTGCAAAGAAAGTCTTCTCATTCACATTTGACAGATGATGAAACAGATACAGATAAGTCAACAATGCAAGTTACAGCTCCTTGGTGGCCAAGCTGGGATGAACATGCACATATAATTTTGAATATGAATTCTTTCCCGTATGCCTTCTTGTCTTAAATTCTCATAGGGAGGATTGGAAAGATCAACACAACTGAGGCGGGGTATACAGCAGTGTTCTTTCCAATGTGTGATACATATAATACCAGTGGTAAGTAAGCAGATTTCAGTAGTAGGATTGATAAATGATTTAAAATTTTTTAAATGGTATGTTGGTTTTAAATACATTATAAAAAGTATGTCTAGTATATCATGCTTGCCATTCTGCAAATATTAAGGCTGAAGATGAATTTGATGTATTTAAGGGGAACACATTGAGTCAATTAAAGGAAAAAATCTTAAGGAAATAATAATAGTAGTGGTATGTTGGTAGGACAGAAATTCTGAGGGTAGCAGGTTACACAATGGACTACACTAATCAGGATTAATCCACTACAATTTGCTTAAGTTGGAGTTTGCTTCCAAAATCCTGCAAAGAACCTATTTCATATATATTTTATATTGTCTCCCAATGGTATGACCCCTCAGAGGAGGGGAAAGAATTTCTCCTTCTTTTTAAGGCAAAACCAGGAAGCCACACTGCAGATTGGCATTTGGGGTCCCTCAGACCCTTCAGTGACTTCATGGTCTCCTTGCCCTTGACCAGCAAGGTCATATGTCACCAAACTCAGAAGTGAGTCTTCAGAAAGGAAGGCTCATACTAGCTCCGGCTGGTCACAAGGACCAGTGTGTATGGCTGGAGTCCCATGAGGAGGACACCAACGCTACCCGTAAACCATGCAGTACTAAGCCAAACACAGACTGGGCCACATCCCCGGCCCACTGGCTTTTGCCAAATCCTTGGGAATCAAGAGATCAAGAGAGTTCATTTCCAAAATGTGTATGGAGGACACAACAGGAGCTCACAGCTACATGTTCTGGAATTTTCCACTTCATTTTTTCTTAAAACACTCAAGGTAATATATTAAGTTAAGTGATATATATCAAATTCCCTGAGGCCATTCTTCAGGGAATCAAACAGTTGTGGTCTCCTGAGATAATTCTGGACACCATGCATCAGCCTGGAGGAACAAGAGGCCCTTGGGATGTGCAGTGAGGCTGCCACAGGGCTGCTTGGCCCTGGATCTTGGCAGAGGAGAGATTGGACCCAAAGTCCACTCACTGTGTAGCCCTCACCTCCTAGAAAGCAGTGGATTTTTCTGCCCACAAGAGCACAGTTCACTCCCCAGTTCTGGCTTGGGAACTGGAGCTGGTTCCCTAGCACATGACTGGGTTGGTGGAGTGTGTGCCACAGCCTGTGACTCCGAGTGGAACAGGACACTGCATGGAAGGTTTGCTTGACAGTGGTGTGAGCCAGACTCCTTATGGATGAGTCTGGGACAGGGTTTTGGCACCTAGGCCACCCAGGTGTTCCTCTTCTTGAGACCCACCTGTAGCCCATGAGGGTCTTGGGACCCCCCCCCCCCCAGGCTTTCTCTAGGAGGAGTGATCAGGGAGGCAGCACTTCTGTCCCTCCTGTGCCCAGCACACCACTGCCCATCCTCTCCCAGCTCCTTAATCAGTGCTCGGCTGCTTCCGTGTGCTCACACGCAAATACACGTTTACACATTTGATATATTACCTAGATCCCGTGGGGACTGCATCTCACTATATTTTTTTAATATATTTTTTATTCTTTTATTAACATATAATGTATTATTAGCCCCAGGGGTACAGGTCTGTGAATCGGCAGGTTTACACACTTCACAGCACTCACCATAGCACATACCTTCCCCAATGTCCATAACCCCACCCCCCTCTCGCGACCCCCCTCCCCCAAGGAACCCTCAGTTTGTTTTGTGAGATTAAGAGTCTCTTATGGTTTGTCTCCCTCCCGATCCCTTCTTGTTTTCTTTATTCCTTTCCTACCCTCCAAACCCCCCACGTTGCTTCTCAACTTCCTCATATCGGGAGATCATATGATAATTGTCTTTCTCTGATTGACTTAGTTTGCTAAGCATAATACCCTCTAGTTCCATCCACATTGTCGCAAAAGGCAGGATTTCATTTCTTTTGATGGCTGCATAGTATTCCATATTGTGTATGTGTGTGTATGTATGTATACATACAACATCTTCTTTATCCATTCATCTGTTGATGGACATCTAGGTTCTTTCCATAGTTTGGCTATTGTGGACATTTCTGCTATAAACCTTTGGGTGCACATGCCCCTTCAGATCACTACATTTGTATCTTTAGGGTAAATACCCAGTAGTGAAATTGCTAGGTTGTAGGGTAGCTGTATTTTCAACTTTCTGAGGAACCTCCATGTTGCTTTCCAGAGTGGTTGCACCAGCTTGCATTCCCGCCAACAGTGTAGGAAGGTTCCCCTTTCTCCGCACCCTCGCCAGCATCTGTCATTCCCTGACTTATTAATTTTAGCCATTCTGACTGCTGTGAGGTGGTAACTCATTGTGGTTTTGATTTATATTTCCCTGATGCTGAGTGATGTGGAGCACTTTTTCATGTGTCTGTTGGCCATCTGGATGTCTTCTTTGCAGAAATGTCTGTTCATGTTCTCTGCCCATTTCTTGATTGGATTATTTGTTCTTTGGGTGTTGAGTTTGATAAGTTCTTTATGGATTTTGGATACTAGTCCTTTATCTGGTATGTCCTTTGCAAATATCTTCTCCCGTTCTGTTGGTTGTCTTTTGGTTTTGTTGACTGTTTCCTTTGCTGTGCAAAAGCTTTAGATCTTGGTGAAGTCCCAATAGTTCATTTTTGCCCTTGCTTCCCTTGCCTTTGATGATGTTCCTAGGAAGAAGTTGCTGTGGCTGAGGTTGAAGAGGTTGCTGCCTGTGTTCTCCTCAAGGATTTTGATGGATTCCTTTCTCACACTGAGGTCCTTCATCCATTCTGAGTCTATTTTCATGTATGCTGTAAGGAATGGTCCAGTTTCATTTTCCTGCTTGTGGCTGTCCAATTTTCCCAACACCATTTGTTGAAGAGACTGTCTTTTCACTCTATTTTTATGAGTCTGGGGAACACAGAACCCTATCACACACTCTCTAAGACAATCTGGATATTTATGCACGAGATGTCAAGTAATAGATGTGACTAATAAAAAAAGCTGAACATCAGAAATTGACCAATATTTGCACTAAGGTGGTACAAAACCAGATCAAATGCCCCCAAAGAATTATGGAACCACATGCTCCTATTGTATTGTTTATAAGCATAGAATAATTTAGTTCTTAGGGAAAACACCCTTTGGCTTTCCAGGGATTTCTGGAAACACCTGGGAAGTTGCCACTTCCATGTACTAACTGTACCACAGTCAGCTAAGAGAGTTAATGGAATAGTATGTGTGAATCGCAGGACACATTCAGAAGGTACAGGTACAGATACGCTACACAGCGGATCGGTTTTCTGTCTTTTAGCAGTCGGCCTTCCTTGTGCTCTTCCTGGTGAAAGATGTATTTATTCAGTCTGGCCTATCTTGAGAACAGTTTTTAGAAACAGAGAAGTAAAATATGACCAAAGACAAATAGAATGTTAACTGCAAGAGTAATTTAGGTCAGAATAATAGAAAGAATTATTGCTAAGTCAAATATTAGGTAATATCCTGAAAGACATTTATCTCAAGTGCCCAGTAGTCCACCTCATTTTAACTGTGACATAAATCCCAATGAACCCAAGTGAAGTTGTTAGGTTATTCATTTCTTAGTACCTGCTCCCATTACCTTTTCTCTCTGGTGGCTGTAAATCCTTGAAACAAGAGTCACTGATCTGTTCATTCATACATTAATTCATTCAACAACATTTGTTGGGTGCCTACATTTATAATTTTTATATAAGTTTTTAATACCATAAAACTTACCCATACAGATGTACACAAATTATAAAACACAACTCTGAATTATCATAAAATAAATATACGTATGAACCCACCCTGACGCAGGTCAGGAAACAGAAAATTTTCAGCATCCTCAAATCTTCTTTGTACATATTTCTAATCACTGTCACCTCCCAAACACAACTACTGTCCCAACTTCTAACTTGTTTTAGACTTTATAGGCATGGAACCATCCTTGTTGCCTTTTTCTTTGTCTGGTTTCTCACTCAGTGATATCTTTGGAGATGTATGCAAGCCAAATAAAACAGTATATCATGGATTTTTATTGCTGTATTATTCCCTTGGCTGTATAAACCAGAATGTACTCAACCATTTTACAGTGGGTATTTCCATTATTTGGATATTAAGAATAATGTCACTTTGAACATTCTTGTATATGTGTTTGGTACACTTATTTATGTCCTTTTCTTGAGTTTATACCTACAAAGGATGTTGTAAAATAGACGTATCTTAGGCAAAAAACCCATTGAATTTTTGTCTATGCATGCCCTTACATAATTACCACCAAGAAGAAAATTACTCCCAGAAAATTCACCCATGGTCTTTCCATATGCTAAACACCCTTCAAATAGTTTCCAGTTGTCTTTCATCACAAACCTTATCAGAAGTCTTTAAACCTATTATTCATAGTTATTTAAGTTTTTGTTTGATAACTCTATTTTATTCACCTCCCAAAGTCTAAACCTACTGTCTATTCTCTTAATTTTCCAATATATTCTTATACTGTCTTATGCTTGGTTATTTTGGATTGAGGGCTAAGCATTGCATATGGAAATGCATGGGAATAATTGGAGGCTACCTTCCTCTAGAGATGATTTACTTTTGCTTCAGACGACAGCTCTGCTGCTGATCCATCACTATAACTCAATCAGAATGAGGTGATTTATTACCGGGCTTCAGACTTTAGAAGAACTGTTTATTTTCAGCCCACTCTTACTCCTAGCATCTAGTCCTGCTGCATTCTAATCCAAAACTGGGAAGGTTTACTTGGCCTTCTTAACATTGGGAGACCATGCACTCAAATGCCTGTCCCCAATCTCTGTAAATGGAGGCAACTCCGACAGATTCCCAGACTCTCGGACACTCTGGTAACCAGCCATCATTGCCAGAAGCAAATGGGCTTTCAAATACTGGGCTCACCTCTCTGGACTTCCTCCTTGTCCTGATCCCAGACTCGGGACATTCTCATTGCCTTAGCGATGTGAGAGAGCAAAAATTCAACTGACTAAATGTGAAGATCTAATTGTTAATGATTCATGAGTCAGGCAGTGTCCTTCTAATACATAGGCACTCTGAGGAGTTGTACGACATGGAAGATTTTTATAGGCAGAGGGAGAGTGGGACAAGGAAGTTATCCACAAAAGAAGAAAGGGGATTGTTTCAGACTGGATCATCTTCTTCTGGGGGGAAGTGGAGGTCAGGGGTTTTAATGCAGGTGACCACACTAGTGCTGATCCAGAAATTTCTGCTTGGCTGTTTCTGGGAGAGTTGAAAGAGTAGTGTGTCTTGGTTTGCTGTTGTGGGGGCAAATGATTCCATTTGGGACCAGTTGTTTCTTTTTCAACAGTACTCCAGTGCATTCTCACACAAAAGAAATGTTTGTGTCATTTTTCTGGTTTTCTGAGGGACTTTTGGTCCAGAATATATTAAGAATATATTAGCCTGCCTTTGCCAGGAACCCAAATCCTTCAGTGTTTTTTTTTTTGTTTTGTTTTTGGGTTTTTTTTTTTTTTTTTTGATGCAAGCTCTGCATTTAGGGCTACAGACACCTACTTTAACAAGAAACAGTCCCTGCCCTCAAGCATCTGTCAGTGTTCTAGGAGAGGCAGAAATACAGAAGACAGAACCAACTCTAGATCCTACATGACCATGTGATTGAAGCTCTCACAGAGATAAGTACTAGGGACAGCAGTGCCATGAAGAAGCAATGGTTAACTCTGGGTTGTACATCAGAAAGGGTTTTGCAGACCCAGAAATTATTGGCTTGGTATTAAAATGGAAAATAAAAGATGATTTCTTGTCAGACAGTATTGAATAAAGGTAAGGGATTGGAGAGTGTCTGATAAGTCCAGCAGAAAATAAATGTTGAGCTGAGATGTAAAGTAAGGCCTTTGCTGTGGGTCAGGAAAGGACGGTTGGTAGGAGAGCTCAGGTAGAGAAAAAGCACCTAAAAGTTGAGTATGACCCCTGGTCTCTCTTTCTTCCTACCTCCTCCCTCCCAGGTGAATATTTACTGTTTGTGGGGGCACGGAATTGGGGGTTCCCATGGGACTCCCTCATACATCTCAGGAGGCATATCCAAATGTCTTACTTCCCTGTGGTCACTCAGGCACCTGGAACTAAAGCCAGGTAAAAATCTAAAGCGCATCTGTTTCTACGAACTTAGCATCCTTGTCTTCTTTTCCAGGGGCTGTGTTCCTAGACACAACTGGTTTCACTTTTAAAATGATCGTCAGTTTAACTACAACAATAAGAATCCCCAAACGAAAAATAAAATAAAGTAGAGTCAGTCAGATCTAGGAATATAAGCAGAAAACCCAGAGCACACAAGGACAGGGCCTTGGCCATCTGTTTCATATAAGCTGATTTCTCAATTATGCCATGTGATTGGACTGGATCTAAATAAACATTTGGTTCAACCTTCACAATAGTCAAGTTTTCTCTTTTGGCTTGACTTGTTTGTACTGAACTTGGCCTTCATAATGGGCTCATCAGTTTAGCTTGCCGACAGAGCCCGTAGATGTATATTATTATTTAAAAAAAAACAATGTGGCGTAATTCAGGAGCTAGTTTATGAGAAACAGACTGATAACCCAGGGCACTTTGGGACAGGGCTTTTTTCTGCTTACATCTATGGATTTTTACTTCAGCTTTTCTGGAGTCTTTTGACACAATAGAGGGAGGATTTCCAAGAAGTTGTTATGTCTCGCTATTATTGTGGGGGTAAGGATTTCATTAAAGCAGATTAGTCAGAGAAAATATAGAGACAGTGATTCCAGGCAAAACAATGTGTTATTTTAGCCATTTATTCATATCAGAAATCTTCTTGTGTAAACTGTGATAGAAATCTGGTTCATATGTGTTCTTTCTTTTTCCTTTTTGCATTGACCCTTTTTGATTTTTGGTACCTTCTCTAGGGTGGAACCATTCTCAATCATATTAACTCACGTCTGTGCTCTTAACAAGACAAAACCTTTCATGCTATCTTCAGAGTGCTTTTTAATACAGTTGGTCTTATGTGAAATTCATTCAAGCCATGGTTAATGATTACACAGGCCAAAATCATCTTCCTTTCATCTGCCTGACATGAACACTGAAGACTTTTTGGAGGGTCTTATGTTTGGCAGTAGTGGTGTGGCCCATGGGAGAAGGTATGAGAGTGAGGTTAGGGTTTCAAGCTAGACACAAAGGAGGGTTGACAGGTTGGATGAAACGGCTGTTTTGCTATCTCTGCGAGCGTATCCTCCCATTGGATTACATTGTCTTTTGATGCATTATTTTCCAAGTCTAAATATTTTTCCTTTCCATTTTTAGTCTGATAACTCAGGAAATTATTATACTCCTACACAATTCTCAAGGAAATCATACCAAAACTTTTTCCATGGTTGAAGAGTTTCCTCTCTTTTCCATAAGATAAGTCCAGTGATGATTCGTCATGGCTTTTCAGCCAAAAAACATGATACAATTAATATAACATATGTAAATATATTGAGAAGGGACTGTCTTCTTTATCATATTTTATACCCAGCATCTGGGTTGAGCTGAAGGTAGAGCAAGTAATGAGAGAACCAGCGTTTATTGAAGGCGAAGTGTGTGTTTGGTGCTTTACACAGAGTATCTTACTTAATACTGATCATTACTCTTGTGGAGAAGGTGTTCTCAATAATTTAATGCTGGGAAAAATCTGGCACGTGACAGGTAAGGTACGATCTTTGTTGTTAAGAGTTGGCTGGGAAGAGTTTCATGACCTGAAATTTTGGGTTAATTGTCCAAGATTACTCAATAAGCATTTGTAGATCCTGGAGGTCTTTCTTTCTCAAGATTTAGCAGAATTTTCTAGGCTGAAAGAAAGAAGAGGAAACCTGATTTTTCCAGCTATATTGATCACCCTAGTGAAGAAAAAAGGGGAAATGTACTCATTTCTTTGATCTCAAAACTGAGTATCCACTTTAGGAATGAGAACCATTAGAATTTCATGGGCCTGTGGTTGCATGTATCTTAACCTCATTTAACATTTCATCTACTTTCAATCATGAAGTTGTTTTGGGGGCAAATAAGCGCATGTGTTCTACAATATCAGTGCAATGAGTTAAAATTGAAATATTCCTATTTTTAGACTATTTTTTGTATCATTTTTATCATTTCTCTGTACCAGGACATTTCCTTA